>NW_026609440.1:0-300000 GCF_029499605.1 Hyla sarda
GCAAGGGGGAGGGCGGGGATTGGATGCAGAGGACGCAGGGGATGCAGGAGGACGCTGTGTGCACAGTGCGCACACAGGCTTCCCTTCCCCTCCCCCCCCCCCCCCCCCCCTCTCACCAAAATCACTGCTCTAACTACACGATTTAGGCGTATATATATTTGGGACAGTTTCCATCTTACATGCTATTAAGCGTAGGTTAGGGGGTGGAGGTAGGGTCACGTCCCTATCCTCTGTGTATTACTATGTGGTTTTAAGAGTTTTTAATATGGTCTCCCCTTTTTTGGTTTTGTTAATAAAGATATATTTACATTAATCTATATATGTGTTGGTGTGCATTATCTATGGTTGCCATCTTTTTTTCTTTGTGTTAATATATATAATACAGTATCACACTAGGGGCGCGTATGCCTTTTCCTCCTTTTGTCTCTCCTTTACTGAATTACCTACATATATCTACAACTTATCTAAATTGCATAATTTGTTAAAAGATGCCGAACATGTAAGAAAACACAAATAAATATAATCACACCTTACAGGATAGCTTAGTGTCTGCATATATAGACAAAGATCAGGTTCTAGGATTAGCTTCATCTATTAAGGATGAAACTGCACACCACTGGTATGACATATTTAGCGGTTGGTTGCCAACGGCTACTAAAAATCGTCCCTTTCCTGTTTGGTCCCATGACTATATTATTCTTGCTTTTAGTCCTTCTGTGTTTTATTAATATATGGGTGTATTGTAAGATTAAACGTCAAGTAAGATGCCTACCCCTGTATTTCACTTGTCTCTCTATATTTCAGAAGCTAAAGGAAAATGGAACAGTGGTGGAAATCCGGTGAAGCACCGAAGCATGTAATCAAAAGTCCAGCAGACAACGGAGAGAGCCTCTGAAGTACCTTCAATATAAACACTGCTGCAATTTTCCAAGCTTCTAATGGGGGATTTGTGAAAGAATAAATGTTGGTTCAAGCGGCCATGATGTTCATTTTCAGCCATAATTGAACTCTGTATTAAATTTGTTAGCAAACGGAGATTTTTTGTACTCACCGTAAAATCTCTTTCTCGTAGCCTTCATTGGTGGACATCTATACTGATGGGTATATGCTCTTGCCACTAGGAAAAAAGCCGGCTCCTCCCTGTCAGGATATACCCGCCCCACTGGAAGTGAGGTAATCAGTTTTGTCACAAAGTAGTAGGAGAAGCCAACAAAGAAATATGTCCGAAGGACCCTAAAAAAGAATCCTGGATAAAAAAACAATAACGGGAAAGGAATATCCGGACCAAAAATGAAGAAATGGGTGGGTGCTGTGTCCCCCAATGCAGGGGCGTACCTAGAGCATTTGGCACCCGGGGCGGACCCTTTGTTTGGCACCCACTCCCCCCAGGGGCAGACTGACAACACTCGGGGCTCCCGGACCAAAAAAAAGGCAAGGGTCCCTGCTAGGCTCTGCAGCTCGTCAATCTTCTTCCACACTCCTATTCCACCCAAATCCCACACACAATAAATTTAAATTTATACACCGTATTTATCGACGTATAACACGCACCCCCATTTTACCAGGAAATTTAAGTAAAAAAAATAAAATGTAAAAAATGCCACATCATCCCCCCAACTTATTTTTCTTCTGCACCTGTTTGGTCCCGTCCCCTCCAGTGCCACATCATTCCTTCCCTTTTATCAGTCCCTGTGCCACATTTACCCCTCTCATCGCCACCCCCCATGTCTCATCATTTCCCCCTGTCATAGACCGACAACCACTAGCCATACAGACATTAAGCATTTAGTGCCTCCCCCACCATCATTTCCCCCTGTCTCATCATGTCCCCCCATCATTCCCCCCTCATCATCCCCCCCACCCTGTCTCATCATGTCCCCCACCCTGTCTCATCATCCCCCCCACCCTGTCTCATCATGTCCCTCATCATCCCCCCCCTCATCATCCGCCCCCACCCTGTCTCATTATGTCCCCCATCATTCCCCCTCATCATCCCCCCACCCAGTCTCATCATGTCCCCCATCATTCCCCCTCATCATTCCCCCACCCTGTCTCATCATGTCCCTCATCATTCCCCCCTCATCATCCCCCCCACCGTCTCATCATGTCCCTCATCATTCCCCCCCTCATCATCCCCCCCACCCTGCCTCATCATCCCCCCATTATTACCCCCCCTCATCATTTCCCCATCTCATCATCCCCCCATCATGTTCCTCCTATGGCATCCAGTGGTCTTCAACCTGCGGACCTCCAGATGTTGCAAAACTACAACTCCCAGCATGCCCGGACAGCCAACTGCTGTCCGGGCATGCTGGGAGTTGTAGTTTTGCAACATCTGGAGGTCCGCAGGTTGAAGTCCACTCTTCCCCTTTCCTTACTTGTCTGCGTTTCGGCTGTCTTGCGGGCTACGGGGTCAGTGAAGCAGATGAGTTACGTCCTCTCCCGGCTTCTCTGTGCAGCATCAGGGATGTCACTTTTCGGCGGCGACTACAGGAAATGAAAAGTAATGTCAGTGATGCCGCACCGAGAAGCAGACAGAGGACGTAACTCATCTGCTTCACTGACCCCGCAAGACCCTCCGCCTGACCTGCCGAAGCGCAGCCAGGTAAGGAAAATAAAACTATAAAAAGCAGGAAAAGGGGAATGATGAGGGAGGGGGGAGGTTCTCCCGCACTATACACAGGTACTGGTGGATAGTGCGGGAGACGCTGATTAAAAGGTAGGGCAGATCCGATCCGGACAAGGTAGGGCTCATTTTAATCAGCGTCTCCCACACTATCCACCACACCAGTACCTGTGGATAGTGCGGGGAGAAAACAAGTGACAGAGCGGGGAGGAGACACCGCTGGTCACTGATTTAAAGTTGCCACGGCCGTGCCTGTTTAATACTTAACAAGCAGACGCTGCTGCGGCCGCTTTAAATCAGTGATAAGAAGACTTATCGGCGTATAACACGCAGGCAGACTTTTTGCCCTAAATTTAAGTTTTAAAAGTGCGTGTTATATGTCGATAATTACGGTATGTAAGAAACACTTTAAAGTAGGTAAATTTCAATGACCAATAATACTGGTATACAAGGAGTAAATATATACCACCACACAATAACTGAATAATACCGCCATACTGTACTGAATAAAACCACTACACACAGATCAGTATACTATAAAGAATCTGTATACAATATAAGTGATTATATACAGGACCATATGGCGGTAGATATCAGCTATACACAGGATGTATATACCATATAAGCGATAACAGTTAAATTTAGCATTTTTTTAGTGCCCTCCCCTCCTATACACAATCTGCCCATCTATAGGCCGCCCACAAACTGTAATAATGCCCTCCTTGGTGTCCTGCACAGTAAAAGGGCAGGTAGGTAGGTAGCCAGGTAACCCCCTCTTTCTCATAAGTATATGCAGAGTTACAACCCCCCCCTCTTTCCCATAGGTATATGCAGAGTTACACCCCCCTCTTTCCCATAGGTATATTCAGAGCTACACCCCCCCCTCTCTCCCATAGGTATATGCAGAGCTAAACCCCCCCTCTACCCCATAGGTATATGCAGAGCTACACCCCCCCTCTTCCCCATAGGTATATGCAGAGCTACACCCCCTCTCCCTTTCCCATAGGTATATGCAGATCACCCCCCCTCTCCCTCCCTTTCCCATAGGTATATACAGAGCACCCCCCCTCCCTCCCTTTTCCCTAGGTATATACAGAGCACCCCCCCCCTCTCTCCCTCCCTTTCCCATAGGTATATGCAGAGCACCCCCCTCTCCATCCCTTTCCCATAGGTATATACAGAGCACCCCCCTCTCTCCCCTCCCTTTCCCATAGGTATATACAGAGCACCCCCCTTCTCCCTCCCTTTCCCATAGGTATATGCAGAGCACCCCCCTCTCCCTCCCTTTCCCATAGGTATATGCAGAGCACCCCCCTCCCTCCCTTTCCCATAGGTATATACAGAGCACCCCCCTTCCTCCCTTTCCCATAGGTATAGACAGAGCAACCCCCCCCTCTCCCTCCCTTTCCATAGGTATATACAGAGCACCCCCCCTCTCCCTCCCTTTCCCATAGGTATATACAGAGCACCCCCCCTCTCCCTCCCTTTCCCATAGGTATATACAGAGCACCCCCCCTCTCCCCTCCCTTTCCCATAGGTATATACAGAGCACCCCCCCCTCCCTCCCTTTCCCATAGGTATATACAGAGCACCCCCCCCCCTCTCCCTCCCTTTCCCATAGGTATATACAGAACACCCCCCCCCTCTCCCTCCCTTTCCCATAGGTATATACAGAGCACCCCCCTCTCCCATAGGTATATACAGAGCACCCCCCTCTCGCTCCCTTTCCCATAGGTATATACAGAGCACCCCCCCACTCCCTCCCTTTCCCATAGGTATATACAGAGCACCCCCCTCTCCCTCCCTTTCCCATAGGAATATACAGAGCACCCCCCCCTCTCCCTCCCCTTTCCCATAGGTATATACAGAGCACCCCCTCTCCCTCCCTTTCCCATAGGTATATACAGAGCACCCCCTCTCCCTCCCTTTCCCATAGGTATATACAGAGTACCCCCCACTCCCTCCCTTTCCCATAGGTATATACAGAGCACCCCCCCTCTCCCATAGGTATATACAGAGCATCCCCCTCTCCCATAGGTATATACAGAGCACCCCCCCCTCTCCCTCCCTTTCCCATAGGTATATACAGAGCACCCCCCCCTCTCCCTCCTTTTCCCATAGGTATATACAGAGCACCCCCCCCACTCCCTCCCTTTCCCATATGTATATACAGAGCACCCCCTCCCCTCTCCCTCCCTTTCTCATAGGTATATACAGAGCACCCCCCACTCCCTTCCTTCCCCATAGGTATAGCACCCCCCCCCCCCTTGGTACGCCACTGCCCCAATGAAGGCTACGAGAAAGAGATTTTATGGTGAGTACATTGGGGACACTAAACTCAGGTCTTGACCTGAGGAAGAAAGGGACACCTTTCGAAACGCGTAGTCCGTACAAGATTGCTATCCTCCCACTGTTTGTTTTCTGTTACCTTTATCATAGCTAATAAATACCGATTGGATTTTAATACTGCAGTCTGCAGTTCTATTTCACCAGTGAAGCACTCCAGCACTGTTGGCATTTTTGGGAAGCCTCCTGCCAGAGACACCCCGCACTCCTTCCATTGTATTTTACTGCTCTCCAGCGGTTCTGACATCCAGCTGCTCCTGGTCAATTAAAGTGGTCCTCCACCGACCCCCTGCACACTACACGTGCAGAGAGACGTGTGACCCCTACCACCATCCAAGCTCGGCTAATCCTAAGGACTGAGGGGCGCAGGGATCTCCCGACATCTGCCCCGCATCTGGATACCTCTGCCCGCATCCTGCGATTAACATCGGAGGACCAAAGCACCTCCTCCCGCAGCACCGCTACCTGCAGCACCCGCTTTTCCAGCTAATAACACCAGCAGTAACCTGCTACTGCAGAACATCCACGGCCAGCGGAGAAGATCCAGTAGCAGAGGAGACCTCCAGCGGCATCGGGATTCCCGACGCACTCCCCCCAAAGCACTGTCCAGAGTTGTGCCTGCTCGCTAGCACAACTTGACAAGGTGAGCAGGCATTTCATGTCCTAATACCTCTGCCTATCTAACACTCTTTTTAGCAAAGGTAAAGGCACCATCAAGGCACCATCTCTGTGTTTTTTCTTTCCATATATATCCTGTATATAGTGGGAATAGAGAGATGGCTCCCAGCAAAATAATACTCCTAGTGGAGGGGGAAAACAGGGGTGGTCGGGATAAAACTCAGGCACTGACCATGCCAAACCCTGATACCCATACCCCCATGGAAGGAAAATTGTCAAATGCGCCAGGCACTGTAGGAGCAGGGGAATGCCACCCTACAGCAATGGGACAAAGTACTGGGCTGACGTAGCCCCCAGGAACTCTGAGAGAACATATCGAAGAGCCAAGTTGTGTCCCCAGAGGGATCGGAATCCTGGACACTGACTGGGCAAGATGCAAAGACGTGACTACAAATGCAAGGAAGAAGCACACACACACCCCAGCAACCAACAGCGTTGAGAGGAACACCCCTCAATGGGGTGAAAACCTTGGGCCCCGAATGGGTGCCAACAGAGCCAGTCTGGTCGTGTGTAAGGCAACAGAGCAGACGCCTGAGCCACTCTGCACAGGAATCCAGGAAGATACCTAGAGGCATAGGGGGAGTGCTGAACTGATGACGCCCCACCAGGCCCCTTGCCAGAACAGAGGTGTTCAACCATCACAGACCTTTGGACACCAAACTACAGGAAGGCCCGAGGCACACCCCACCGACAGAAGGGAGGTGGGCACTACACGTGCAGAGGGACCCAGACATGAAGACCTCACAGTAGTAGTGGGGTACCAAGACTGCAAACACGAAAGAAACCGCAAATATCCAAAAAGTCCGGCAGCATGGAAGACAGGCTCAGCACCCAACGGTGTGTCACAACCATGCCACAAGCAGCCAACGTGGAATTTGTAGAAAGGGGAATAGAGAGTGCTGCTGTTGCTGTGAAAGGCCATAGAACCTATTAGGAAACGTCCACATCCCATCTCCTAATGGTGCCACACACCAGAACTGCTGAGATGAAGGAGGTATGTGGGACAGGAAACAAGCAGACACAGTCTGATTGGTATAACAGGAGCAATGAACCCACAGTCTGATTGGTATAACAGGGACAATGCATCCGGATCCTCCTATCTCACCCTAAGGCTTAAGGATGGGATGGAGGTAGGTATGAGGAAGCGTATATGGCAGATATCTGTTAACCTCCAGATATCACCGCGTGAGTAAAATGTATACCATACAGTTAGTATACAAATAACAACCAATTGATATATATATATATGAATCATCAACATCTAATTGACATACACAAATATTTCTATTGTCCAACGCGTTTCCTTGCACCTGTTACTCTGTGGCACAATTCATCAGGGAAATTCAAGTTAGAGATACACTCAAAATCAGTGCATTTCTCTCTTCTCCCACGTTAGTGTCAAGCTATATATGTAGCATGGAGGTATAAGGTGTGTATCAAATTTCTTATATATATGTTCATCACTTGAGGCAGACAGTCCGTCAGGATATAGATATTTCTGTAATTAGAGTGATGGTCATGTAAGAAAGTAATAGGTGATAAAAAAAGATATATGTTTGAGTAAGACCCCCAAAAGGTATATGCATATCTTAATTATGATGAGCTTAATCTCAGGTGATGAATGCTTGGTATTACATATAGTGGGTACCTATATGGAGGATTAGAATGGTGTAAGAATTGCTCATTTATTATGCAAGAAGGGCTATGGGAAATGAGGGACGTAACATACCTGTAGTGATGATAACAGTCCCCATATGTGTATATGCCCTTGGGGGTGGGGTGCCGGTCTTGAGGACTAAGGAGAGAAAAATAGCAGGTAAGGGGGGGACCCATAAATCTCAGGGTAGATGCCAGGTGAAAAGGGGCAGAATTACTGAAATTACTAGGGCGCCTACCTGAGGAGGTTAGCGATAGGTATAGACCTCCGGGCTTGCAACGGTGTGGCAGCCAAAAGGTAGGTCACCTGGGTAGAGATGGGCCCATTATAAGGATAAGAAGGGATAAACAGCCTACATAGGGAAAATAGGGAAGGACTTACTTTAACTCCTGCAGATCTTGATAATCAGGACGCGCCGGCATACATGCCTATTGAACATTGTCCTGTGTTAAATATCTGCCGGAGCGCGCCAATTGTGCGCATCGCATACTCCCACTTCCGTCCCGATTGATGGACGGAAGTGACGTGTCAGCGCGTCCGCACTAGTGCTTGCGTTCAAGCTTGGAGCGCATAATGACTTCCGCTCTGGCGTACATACTTGATTTGCGCCGGAGTAGAAGACTGAGCCTCATCTCTGGTGCGTGCCAGCGTGGAGCACATATTCGATAGGATACGCTCCACACTGAGGTGCTTACCCAGTGGGATGCGCTACACCTGTGGTAACTGGAGGACCAGTCGGGCTAAAATAAGGGGCGGGTTCAGATGAACCCATAAGTGGCCCTACGTAGGTTGGTTAGTGTTGATGGGACAATAAGAGGAGAAAAAAGGGGGGCCTTAATGTATTTGTAATGATGAGTACATTATGAAAAGGCCTCCTATAACTACTACTCTGGAAGTATATACACACTCTGGTGGGTGGCATATTTTTTTTATAGGGGGCGTGGGTTTGGGGGGGTTTAGATTGGAGGTCCATACTAACTGGACTGACTGAATAAAAAGGGCCTAAGGGGTAGTACCAATTTATAAGGATAAATGGAAATGGTTAGATAACCTTAGTCACATAGCTAAATGAAGCTGGCAAAATTTAGTTGCCCGTTAAGGCCATTAGGGTGCACAGTGTCTAGCGAGAAAATCCACCTAGTCTCTTTCTGTGTGACAATTACATCTGTATCTCCTCTGCGTATCCCAGTCTTAACTACTTCCAGTACTTTGAATAGAATGTAGTTGAGGTCTCCATTGTGTTTGTCATTAACGTGGTGTGCCACCGGTTTGTCCCGTTGGTTGTTGATGTCCCCTATGTGTTCCAGAATACGTTTTTTGAACTCTCGTATGGTTTTACCTATATATCTTGCTCCGCATTTGCACAGGCAAATATATACAATATTGCAGGTTTTGCAATTTGCAAAAGATTTTGCATTGAAGGTGCGGTTCAGGTGGGTATCCGTATAGGTTGGGCCGGTCATAATGAATTTACATGCCCGACATTTCCCACATTTGAAGGTACCTACTTCTCGTCTGTCTAGCCATGTGCCGGTGCTAGGAGGCTCGAAATGACTATTAACCAGACGGTCCCTTAGATTTCTCCCTCTTCGATACGTTATTGATGGTGATTCCGTGATTATTTCTCTGAGGTCTGGATCTAGTAGGAGGATCTTCCAATGTTGAGACATAGCGTTCCTGATTTCCTTTGCTGCGTTATCATATGTCCCCGATAAATCTTCCTTGGGGTAAGTAGGTTGTTTCTTGGTGTCCCCCAGTGCAGTATGTAGAGCTTCCTCAATACATTTTTTAGCCTATTTCCTCAAATCTTTGTTATAGATTGTGGGCTTCTTTAAAAAAAATCATCTTCTGTAGAACAATTTCTGCGGATATGCAGAAATTGCCCTTTGCGGGATACCTCTCTTGAGGGGTATAGGATGGGAGCTTTCTTATGGATCTATAGTAGACAGCGGGTCACTCCTGTGGATACTTCGCACTAGCAGTGGAGTACTGGAATCCAGATGCAGATGCGGCAGCTGCGAGATGATGAGTGACAGGCGAGACTACTGTCCAGGATATTGATATTGTTAAGGATTTGTTAATGTGCGGCCTTAATCTGTGAGTGACTACCACTGTACTAATTTCCGACGTAAGAAAATTCACAACCAGGCCAGGTTGGTATGGGTTCTCGGTACCCCAGGGAGTTCTGTTTATTACAAGAAGGAAGGTGAATTATGACATCACAATTAGCATATTATATTCTGATTGGTTGTTTGAATATTGTGTCCGTATATATTAGCATATCTTGTGTCCATTAATTTCTTTCTTGGCCAAAGTTCATTTATGCAGACCTCTCACTCTAATACCAGAAAATTCCAGTTCTTTGCCCTTCTACAATCTGCATCTTCTTCAAATGTTTTGACTTCCGACGTCTCATCTTCGGCCTTCTAGCGTTGTTCCAAAGTTATTTAGTCACCAACAGATTGCAAACTCAGGAACATGGTGCATAGTTCAATCAATATCTTTTTCCTTGAGCATTAGAAATGACATATAAATATATCAGTATTTTTATATTTATTTATATATATATATATATATATATATAATATATATATATATATATATATATAGGGATGCACCGAAATAGCTATTTCGGCAAAATGCCGAAACAACAAAAAATGTGCCGATAATGACCACCTCCCCTGCCCGCCCACAGCACAAGTTACAAACACTGCCCGTGGCAGAGGCACTCGTGGGGGGTGCAGGGGGGGCCGGTCGCAACATCGGGGGGGGGGGGGGGGGTTGCGCTCTCCGGGATAGAATTAGGAATACTTCTTTTTTATGTGCCCGGGCCGGCTCCTGTGTGTGGCTGCAGGCGGGAGCCTACCAGGGCATATAAAAACTAATACTGTGTACTAAAAACCAGGGGGCCTCCAGCTGTTGTGAAACTACAACTCCCAGCATGCCCGGACCGGCAAAGTCTGTCCGGGCATGCTGGGAGTTGTAGTTTCACAACAGCTCGAGGCCCCCTGGTTTTTAGTACAAAGTATTAGTTTTACATGCTCTGGTCGGCCCCCACCTGCAGCCACACACAGGAGCCGGCCCCGGCACATAAAAAGAAGTATTCCTATCCCGGACATCCCTGTGTCCCGAAAAATCTTTTCGGGACATAAGGATGTCCGGCGGTCACTCACCATTCCCCGGCGTCCTCCTGCGATCCTCCCGCGATCCTCCTTCGGTCCTTCGCTTCTTCGCCTCTATGGTCGTACGCACGGGACGTCACTGACGTCCCGTGCGTACAACCATAGAGACGTAGGAGGACCGAAGGATCGTCGCGGGAGAACGTGCGCTGACCGGGGCCTGGTAAGTGACCGGCGGCGCGTCATCTTCTTCAGTGTTCCGGTCACAGCTCCTTCGGTCCCGGCACCTACTGCTATGGTCCATAGGCCATAGCAGTAGATGTGTCCCTGGGCCGGAGGAGCGGTGACCGGAACACTGTGGGGGCTGCAGTACAGACATACAGCCTCCAGCCATACACTGTATATGGCTGGAAGCTGTATGTCTGTGGGGTGGGGGGGAAGCTGCTGACCTAATGTGGGGGGGAGCTGCCTACAAATGTGGGGGGAGCTGCCTAATATTGGGGGGGGGGGCTGCCTAATATTGGGGGGGGGGGCTGCCTAATATTGTGTGTGGGGTGTGGGGGGGGGAGCTGCCTAATATTGTGGGGGGGGGGAAGCTGCCTAATATTGTGGGGGGGGAAGCTGCCTAATATTGTGTGGGGGGGGGGGGGAAGCTGCCTAATATTGTGTGGGGGGGAAGCTGCCTAATATTGTGGGTGGGGAAGCTGCCTAATATTGTGGGGGGGGGGGAAGCTGCCTAATATTGTGTGGGGGGGGGGGAAGCTGCCTAATATTGTGTGGGGGGGAAGCTGCCTAATATTGTGGGGGGGGGGAAGCTGCCTAATATTGTGGGGGGGGGGAAGCTGCCTAATATTGTGGGGGGGGAAGCTGCCTAATATTGTGGGGGGGGGGAGCTGCCTAATATTGTGGGGGGGGGAGCTGCCTAATATTGTGGGGGGGGGGAGCTGCCTAATATTGTGGGGGGGGAGCTGCTAATATTGTGGGGGGGGGGAGCTGCCTAATATTGTGTGGGGGGGGGGAGCTGCCTAATATTGTGGGGGGGGAGCTGCCTAATATTGTGGGGGGAGGGAGCTGCCTAATATTGTTGGGGGGAGCTGCCTAATATTGTTGGGGGGAGCTGCCTAATATTGTTGGGGGGAGCTGCCTAATATTGTGGGGGGAGCTGCCTAATATTGTTGGGGGGAGCTGTCTAATATTGTGGGGAACCTGTCTACTATTGTGGGGGAACTGCTGACCTAATGTGGGGGGGAGCTGCCTACAAATGTGGGGGAGCTGCCTAATATTGTTGGGGGGAGCTGCCTAATATTGTGTGGGAACTGCCTACTATTGTTGGGGGAGCTGCCTAATATTGTGGGGGGGAGCTGCCTAATATTGTGTGTGGGGGGGGGAGCTGCCTAATATTGTGGGGGGGGGGGAGCTGCCTAATATTGTGGGGGGGGGGGAGCTGCCTAATATTGTTGGGGGGAGCTGCCTAATATTGTGTGGGAACTGCCTACTATTGTTGGGGGGAGCTGCCTACTATTGTGGGGAACCTGCCTACTATTGTGGGGGAAATGCTGACCTAATTTGGGAACCTGCCTACTATTGTGGGGGAAATGCTGACCTAATTTGGGAACCTGCCTACTATTGTGGGGGAGCTGCCTATTATTGTGGGGGAGCTGCCTACTATTGTGGGGGAGCTGCCTACTATTGTGGGGGAGCTGCCTACTAATGTGGGGGAACTCCAGACCTAATGTGGGGAGCTGGCAATCTAATGTGGGGGAATATAATCTAATCTAATGAGCGGAGCGCTGCATTTTACCAGAAGACGGGGAGAAGTCATTTTCGGTATCGGTTTCTGCCGGATATTTTTTTTTATTTCGGTTTTGTTTCGGTTCTGAAATTTCCATTTCGGTGCACCTATATATATATATATATATATATATATATATATATATATATATATATATATATATATATTGACAATTGAAAGCAAAATAAAAACTGTTTATGGGTTGAGGGTAGCTTAACAAATATTTTACTCGAACATCAGCAATGGCATATTGGCATATTAGTATATTAAGATATTGATCAGTCATCAGAAACATAAGGGTCATCCCTATCAACTCCCCCCTAAAAGATATTTGTTAAGCGTACACGATATAAAGTAGCTAAAAAAGAAAACATTATGCAAAACAGAAAATGTGACTTCCGGTATCTGTGAGGAAAAAACAAACCAAAACAAGGAAAAATAAGGAGTTCAGCTGCAGCTTTTTAAAAATGTATTACTGCAAATTACCATGAAATTATGTATATATATATCACTTATTAAACCATGATTTATTTACAAAGGATAGAATCCGTGAAAATCAAGTAACTATTGTTCATCAAAACCTACAAAATTAGCCCAAAGATATAGTCAAAAAAATTCATCTTTATTAATGTATACAAAAACAGGTAGAAAAAACACCCATAAAATGACCCACCCTTAAAACCCCCCAACACAAAGCTAAGCAGGATATCACTGGGATATATGCAGAAATCGGTAATGCCAATATACAGTCTAGCAGTATTAGTTTAGTCAGCACATAGGAGAACAATATCTCAAATCAACACAATACCTAATTGTGACATGCTGACGGCTTCCCAGTGATGATCCTGCAACCTCGACACGTGTTTCGGATGATTCCTTTCTCAAGAGGCGCTACATGAGGTAGGAACTACCGGCTATTTATATGGTCGCCCTCAAATGGCGCATGTAGCGGAACCGGACGCCGGCCGACTTCCGGGTGGCGTCACCGACGGATGCGCGTCATAACTTGAAGCACATCCGCCCGTACTGACTGCCCTCCGAAAGACTGCACAGCGCCATAAATCCGCGCATGCGCTCCGAGCGTAACCATCCTCATTCTTAAGTATCCACTAGGGGAGCCGCATCGCGTATCCCAACAAGGGAAAGGTACACAACATTATAAATAGTTTACACTGTATTAAGAAATATATATATAGAATAGAAATAGTGATCATATATCAAATATCAAAAGTAGGAATACCATACCATTGGATCCTAAATCTAAATCAATTTTTACAATATAATTTTGATACCCTCATTGTCTATCAAAGCAAGAATCATAAGGACCTATGAACCATACCACTATCCATATTTATCGTATAATCGCTTGATATCTCTAGTAACTATGTATCCTTGTCCTTAGGGAGCCCCCTATAGACTAGTATGGAACCTACACAAGAATCCCACAGCCTACACCCAATGTCCCATATCCAATGATATATTCTAACCAATCCATCCATTTAAACTTACCATGGAACCAATATAAACAATGATTAAAAAATAGTGAAATAATATTGTGTAAAAAAATATATATGTAAAAAAATTATATATATATATATATATATATATATATATATATATATATATGAAGTGAATGTATATACATATATATACATTCACCCATGTATGCACATGCGTACATGTGCATACACCCGCATACATACCCATGCATGCACGACCCAACACCATCATACCCAAAAGTAGAATGGTTCATCATACTAATAAAAATAATCCCATAGGAGAGCAAAGCTCAATAAACCACCTGGTGATAAACCCCCTATTATGTGTACTTGTGATCATTGTATGTGCTAGTGATCATAATGTGAAGATATAGATAAACTAAATGTAGTGCAAGTATGAATATAAAATAATTGATTAATTCGTGTAATAATAACAACCTCCCCCCCATGCCCCATCCCCCCTCCCCTATAGTATCCATATCCAATAATTACTAACACCCCATACACCACACGCACGCACACATACCAATCGACCCCCCCCCCAAAATTATTCTACCAACCCACACACATACCCGCCTACACCCCATGCTGTGTGACCATACAATCCCAAGTGACCCACCACCTACATACCCATACCACACTCACAAGGGAGAGAAACTCACATATTCATTTAGCCCTTTAGGGGCCATGGTATCCAACGTCACAATCCATTTTGTTTCCTTACGTAGGAGGGCCCTTGTGGCATCACCTCCTCTATTCCCCATATAAATCCTATCAATGCCCTTAACCTTCAATAATCTCCAATTGATTGGTGCATGATCTTAAAATGTCTAGCTAGAGGTTTCCCACGTGATCCACCCTCGTCTATCCAATCATTGAAGGCGACCATATAAATAGCCGGTAGTTCCTACCTCATGTAGCGCCTCTTGAGAAAGGAATCATCCGAAACACGTGTCGAGGTTGCAGGATCATCACTGGGAAGCCATCAGCATGTCACAATTAGGTATTGTGTTGATTTGAGATATTGTTCTCCTATGTGCTGACTAAACTAATACTGCTAGACTGTATATTGGCATTACCGATTTCTGCATATATCCCAGTGATATCCTGCTTAGCTTTGTGTTGTTTTTTTTTAAGGGTGGGTCATTTTATGGGTGTTTTTTCTACCTGTTTTTGTATACATTAATAAAGATGAATTTTTTTGACTATATCTTTGGGCTAATTTTGTAGGTTTTGTTGATTAAATCATTAGCCGTGTTGGGCTTGTAGGTAATATATGTTGGTTTTTCCCAGCTGAAAATACCAGGTACATGGATTATAGATCCCGGGATCAGACCTGGGCTACACAGTTGATACATTTATTTGATGAAGGTAGTACCCAAATTCAAGATGTAGATACGAAGGTGAGAGAGACTCAGACTCAATTAAAATTCTTGTTGAAAAAACGCATGAAGGTGTGGTGGAATAAGGCGACCCTAGAAAATTACCTGCAAAAAAACATCATACCCAGAGGGTTACGGGTGCAAATTTTCCCCTCATTTCCAGTAGAGGATCTGAATGTGAGATCCAGGTGGGAAGAGTCCTGTCGAGTGTGTTCAAGGACTTTCTTGGAGCTATTAATTGGCATTGATAAGAAAACCCTGGAACAATTGGAAATTGAAATTGATAAGCTCAAGGAGGTGCTGAGTAAGGAGTTGAATGCTGAGCGCCTGGCTATCTTTGAAGCCGATCTGAATACAGAATTAAAAAAGTGGGAGAGTGAGATACAGGCCTCTAAGATCAGTAAATTTAAAAGAGATCAAGCCGACTACTCCAATAATACCATATACAAATGGCAAAGGCCAGGAAATGGGCGGTCACTATCCAGATCTTCCTCCTTCTCGTCTGTTCGGAGCACTGGGGGCGAGCGTTTTTTAGACAAACGCATGCCCAGCGAGGGCGAGGAGGAAGGTACAAGAGATATGCCAGTTACAACACGGAACCTGAGAGAGAGACAACGTCAAGTGGTTCCTCAACATCAAAGGAACAGACGGAGGCGTTAAAGGTAATAAATTTATCAAGATATGCACTGACAGACGAACAGGTGAAAGTGTTATCAAAAGGACTTACCTTTTCCCCGAGCATTGACTTTGACTATTTTGAGGCGATCGAGGACCTTCATCTCTTTGCCCGGAAAATTATGCTACGTAGGTACCATGGCAGCAGAGAGATGACGTCCTTGATCCCGGATGACTCACAGGTTCTGGCCATGCTGGAAGAATTATGGAGTGAGGCCCAAGGTGAGAGTAATGACCCGATACCAGGGGGCATACAGAAAAAGTCCACGACCTTCCCACCCTTTGCACTTTGTCTGCAGGTTGAAGTATTTGTCAAATTGGTATCTGAGGACCTCAAGACGCTACAGGGCCAACGTTGGGATAACCTCACTGGTAGCGAACGTGTAGCACTTAAACAACTGAGGAGTATTAAAGATGTCATCTATAAACCTGCGGACAAGGGTGGCAATGTGGTGGTTTGGCCGTGTGACATGTATGAGAAGGAGGCCAGACGCCAGCTAAATGATGTTAGAGTGTATCGCCAATTGTCTAACAACCCTATGACAGTATTTCAGGGTAAATTATGTAGAATTTTGGATAGGGCTGTGGACGAAGGTATTATATCAAGAAAGGTCCGGGATGGCTTGGTTGTGACTCACCCGAGGGTATCAACCCTATATCTCCTGCCCAAAGTCCATAAGAGTATAACTTGCCCCCCGGGACGTCCCATAATATCTGGGATAGGGAGTTTGACGGAGGTGGTATGTCAGTTTTTGGATTTTTATTTGAAGCCACTTGTCGAGTCCCTACCATCATACTTACGCGACTTTACTGACGTCCTTAAATGTTTTGAGGAGATTAGATTGGAGTAGGATATGGTCATCGTGACGAGTGATGTGGAGTCGCTCTATACTTCCATCGCACATGATAACGGACTGCCCGCGTGCAAATTCTTTCTCAGTACCAGTAATCTTTCATCACAACTCATTGATTTACTGTTAGAACTGTTGGAATTTGTTTTGAGACATAATTTTTTTGTTTTTTGTGACAAATTTTATTTACAGATCAGTGGTACTGCTATGGGGGCGCCTTGTGCGCCCCCATATGCAAATTTATTCATGGGATACTGGGAGAGAGCAATGATCCAGGATGGTGAGCATGCATGCGTGCAGTCCGTCATCATGTGGCGTCGTTATATTGATGACATCATTTTTGTATGGCAGGGACCGACAGATGACTTGGAAAGATTTTTAGTTTATTTACAGGACAATTCCATGAATGTCAGGTTGACCAGCAAGTGGAGTAGGTCCAATATGGACTTTTTGGATGTTAAGCTGATAGTCGAAATGGATGGATCAATATCGACTGACATTCATAGGAAAGAGACCTCCGTTAACTCCTATCTTTTGGCTAGTTCATTTCACCCTCCCCATGTTATTGGGGGAATACCCCGGGGGCAACTCATACGGGCTAAACGTATATGTTCTAATGATACCTTGTTTGATAGACAAGCGGATGATATGGTTAATCGATTTTCTAACAGGGGATACCCACATGATAAGGTAGTGCAGGAGTGGTTACAAGTGAAACAAATACCGAGGAAGACACTTATGAACAAGAGGGAGAAGAAGGAGGATGAGGGAGGTGGACACACGAGGTTCATATCCCAGTTTAACAAACAATGGTCAGGGATGCGGAGGATCTTGACGCGCCATTGGCACGTCTTACACAGTGATGCTAAGTTAAGACACCTACTACCGGATAGGCCCCTTATGACACCTAGGAGGGCACCCAACTTGAGGGACTTATTGGTGACCAGCCACTATGTCCCTCCCAGGTCAGGACAATATTTGCCCTGGGGCAACTATCCTTGTGGTAGATATGGAGCCTGTTCCGTTATGGAAAGGACTCAGAATTTTGCCAATTCTGACGGGACGAGGGAATATAAGATTGTCCACACCATCAACTGTGGTGTCTCTGGTGTGGTTTATCACGCGCGCTGCCCATGCAATAAAATCTATGTGGGTATGACCACACGGGAATTGAGAGCGCGCGTGATGGAACACATCAGGGACATCAAAAATTCCGCACGCGATGATTGGATAGACGAAGGTGGATCACGTGGGAAACCTCTAGCTAGACATTTTAAGATCATGCACCAATCCAATTGGAGATTATTGAAGGTTAAGGGCATTGATAGGATTTATATGGGGAATAGAGGAGGTGATGCCACAAGGGCCCTCCTACGTAAGGAAACAAAATGGATTGTGATGTTGGATACCATGGCCCCTAAAGGGCTAAATGAATATGTGAGTTTCTCTCCCTTTCTATAATTTGGGACTTGTTTTTAATGACTGTTTCTTTTATTGAGGTACTACTGTGCTCTTTGTGATGAAGTGACGTATATGGGGACACTTAAGGAGGAGTGAGTCGATTGGCATCATTGCAAGAATCATTTTTCACCCACATGGATGAATAACATTTGAAGGATGTGGACCTACGTGATTATCCGACAGCAAAGGATTTGGACACTTAAAACATGGGACTGATGTATAACAGTAATGGATAGGAATCTTTTTGTCCTGAGGACCATTTGGGTCTAATGTATAATGTATAGTTGTGTCCAGGTTTTGGGAATTTTCACTATGCGTTTATAGGCAAACATGTAGGTTGTGTTGTGAGTGTGGTATGGGTATGTAGGTGGTGGGTCACTTGGGATTGTATGGTCACACAGCATGGGGTGTAGGCGGGTATGTGTGTGGGTTTGGTAGAATAATTTTTGGGGGGGGGGTCGATTGGTATGTGTGCGTGCGTGTGGTGTATGGGGTGTTAGTAATTATTGGATATGGATACTATAGGGGAGGGGGGATGGGACATGGGGGGAGGTTGTTATTATTACACGAATTAATCAATTATTTTATATTCATACTTGCACTACATTTAGTTTATCTATATCTTCACATTATGATCACTAGCACATACAATGATCACAAGTACACATAATAGGGGGTTTATCACCAGGTGGTTTATTGAGCTTTGCTCTCCTATGGGATTATTTTTATTAGTATGATGAACCATTCTACTTTTGGGTATGATGGTGTTGGGTCGTGCATGCATGGGTATGTATGCGGGTGTATGCACATGTACGCATGTGCATACATGGGTGAATGTATATATATGTATATACATTCACTTCATATACCGTATATACTCGAGTATAAGCCGACCCGAGTATAAGCCGAGACCCCTAATTTCAAACCAAAATCCCAGGAAAAGTTATTGACTCGAGTATAAGCCTAGGGTGGGAAATACCTCATCCCCCCCTGTCATCATCCAGACCCCCGTCATTAACATCCTCATCATCATCCCCCCTTCATCATCCCCTTATCATCCCACACATCCCCCCTTCATCATCCCCTTGTCATCATCCCACACATCCCCCCTTCATCATCCCCTTATCATCCCCCCTTCATCATCCCCTTATCATCCCACACATCCCCCCTTCATCATCCCCTTATCATCCCACACATCCCCCCTTCATCATCCCCTTGTAATCATCCCACACCCCCCCCCCCTTCATCATCCCCACCCCCCTTCATCATCCCCACACCCCCCCCCTTCATCATCCTCTTCTCATCATTCGCCCTCAGTGGTCTTCAACCTGCGGACCTCCAGAGGTTTCAAAACTACAACTCCCAGCAAGCCCGGGCAGCCATCGACTGTCCGGGCTTGCTGGGAGTTGTAGTTTTGAAACCTCCGGAGGTCCGCAGGTTGAAGACCACTGCGGCCTTCAACATCATCCAGCCTCCTCTCACCCCCTTTAGTTCTGAGTACTCACCTCCGCTCGGCGCTGGTCCGGTCCTGCAGGGCTGTCCGGTGAGGAGGTGGTCCGGTGAGGAGGTGGTCCGGGCTGCTATCTTCACCGGGGGCGCCTCTTCTCCGCGCTTCCGGCCCGGAATAGAGGCGTTGCCTTGACAATGACGCAGAAGTACGTTGGCAATGAACGCACCTCTGCGTCGTTGTCACGGCAACGTGACTATTCTGAGGCCGGGCCCGAAGCGCTTAGAAGAGGCCTCCCCGGTGAAGATAGCAGCCCGGAACCAGTATCCCACCGGACCACCTCCTCACCGGACAGTCCTGCAGCACCGGACCAGCGCCGAGCGGAGGTGAGTACTCAGAACTAAAGGGGGTGAGAGGGGACTGGATGATGTTGAAGGCCGCAGTGGTCTTCAACCTGCGGACCTCCGGAGGTTTCAAAACTACAACTCCCAGCAAGCCCGGACAGCCGATGGCTGCCCGGGCTTGCTGGGAGATGTAGTTTTGAAACCTCTGGAGGTCCGCAGGTTGAAGACCACTGCGGGTGGGGGAGTTCACTCGAGTATAAGCCGAGGGGGGTGTTTTCAGCACGAAAAATCGTGCTGAAAAACTCGGCTTATACTCGAGTATATACGGTGTATATATATATATATATATATATATATATATATATATATATATATATTTTTTTTTTTTATTTTTATTTTTTTACATATATATTTTTTTACACAATATTATTTCACTATTTTTTAATCATTGTTTATATTGGTTCCATGGTAAGTTTAAATGGATGGATTGGTTAGAATATATCATTGGATATGGGACATTGGGTGTAGGCTGTGGGATTCTTGTGTAGGTTCCATACTAGTCTATAGGGGGCTCCCTAAGGACAAGGATACATAGTTACTAGAGATATCAAGCGATTATACGATAAATATGGATAGTGGTATGGTTCATAGGTCCTTATGATTCTTGCTTTGATAGACAATGAGGGTATCAAAATTATATTGTAAAAATTGATTTAGATTTAGGATCCAATGGTATGGTATTCCTACTTTTGATATTTGATATATGATCACTATTTCTATTCTATATATATATATATATTTCTTAATACAGTGTAAACTATTTATAATGTTGTGTACCTTTCCCTTGTTGGGATATGCGATGCGGCTCCCCTAGTGGATACTTAAGAATGAGGATGGTTACGCTCGGAGCGCATGCGCGGATTTGTGGCGCTGTGCCGTCTTTCGGAGGGCAGTCAGTACGGGCGGATGTGCTTCAAGTTATGACGCGCATCCGTCGGTGACGCCACCCGGAAGTCGGCCGGCGTCCGGTTCCGCTACATGCGCCATTTGAGGGTGACCATATAAATAGCCGGTAGTTCCTACCTCATGTAGCGCCTCTTGAGAATGGAATCATCCGAAACACGTGTCGAGGTTGCAGGATCATCACTGGGAAGCCGTCAGCATGTCACAATTAGGTATTGTGTTGATTTGAGATATTGTTCTCCTATGTGCTGACTAAACTAATACTGCTAGACTGTATATTGGCATTACCGATTTCTGCATATATCCCAGTGATATCCTGCTTAGCTTTGTGTTGGGGGGGGGGGGGGGGGGGGGTTTAAGGGTGGGTCATTTTATGGGTGTTTTTTCTACCTGTTTTTGTATACATTAATAAAGATGAATTTTTTTGACTATATCTTTGGGCTAATTTTGTAGCTTTTGTTGATTAAATCATTAGCCGTGTTGGGCTTGTAGGTAATATAACTATTGTTCATGACTGACTATAAAGGGCATTGTAGCTAGGAAATGAGTGCATCTTAAAAATTACTCTATTAAATGTTAAAATCACTTGTCATGGGTGATACAGTGTACAGCTTATATACAGAAGGTGAATATAATATATATGTTTGTGTAATGCACTTTCATTTCAATCATCTGGTATTTTTAGGGTTAAGATTTGAATGGATCTGCTTAAATAAACATGGCTGCCAGGATCAAAATGGAGACTCATGTCTCCCCACTTAATTCTGATCCAATCAAAATACACAACATATTTAAAACACCCCCCCCCCCCTTCATTTCCGTGAGTCACTAGGAAACTGACTCACCCGAAATGAAGAAGAGGCAAAGTGCTCCCCACTATCACATTCTGGAGAACATACCTTTAATTTAAAATAAATAGACTACAAATTGTGTGAACTTTTACAACACATAACCAATGTGCAAACATAATTATGCAATTTCACTTCCAGTGTATTAACATGTCAATACTGGTTGTAAACCACTAATGAATATGTACAAATGATAGCAACAATTATTTAGATGACCACGGTAGGAAAAAATATCTCGACTATTGAATTAAGAAATTCAGCTGCTAGTCCGCCACCTCTAGTTCGGCACTCAGATGTAATGTCTTAAGCTTCTAATTTTCACTTAACAGTTACAATTCAGTTATTATTACTTAGAATTACATTTTGACCTTGGATTGGTACAAACTGCTATGAGATATTGATAATAAACTTTCACAGTGAGCTGGAAAGGAAAATATTTACATAAGCCTGCAGATGTGTGAGAATCAAGGGCGGATCCAGAGTCTAGTCTCGGGAGGGGCACTATTAGAGAATCTCGTTTTGGCGGACAGAAAATAAGGTGTTGCTTAACCCCTTAAGGATCGGGGATTTTTCCGTTTTTGCATTTTCGTTTTTTGCTCCTTGCCTTTAAAAAATCATAACTCTTTCAATTTTGCACCTAAAATCTATATGATTGCTTATTTTTTGCGCCACTAATTCTACTTTGTAATGACTTCAGTCATTTTGCCCAAAAATCTACGATGAAACGGAAAAAAAAATCATTGTGCGACAAAATTGAAAAAAAACCTCCGTTTTGCAACTTTTGGGGGCTTCCATTTTTACGTAGTACATTTTTCGGTAAAAATGACACCTTAACTTTATTCTGTAGGTCCATACAATTAAAATGATACCCTACTTATACAGGTTTGATTTTGTCGTACTTCTGGAAAAAATCATAACTACATGCAGGAAAATTAAAACGTTTAAAATTGTCATCTTCTGACCCCTATAACTTTTTTATTTTTCCGTGTATGGGGCGGTATGAGGGCTCATTTTTTGCGCCGTGATCTGAAGTTTTTAACGGTACCATTTTTGCATTGATAGGACTTATTGATCGCTTTTTATTCATTTTTAAATTATATAAAAAGTGACAAAAAATGCACTATTTTTACGCGCACGCCATTGACCGTACGGTTTAATTAACGATATATTTTTATAATTCGGACATTTCCACACGCGGCGATACCATATATGTTTATTTTTATTTACACTGTGTTTTTTTTATGGGAAAAGGGGGGTGATTCAAACTTTTAATAGGTGAGGGGTTAAATGATCTTTATTCACTTTTTTTTTTCACTTTTTTTTTTGCAGTGTTATAGCTCCCATAGGGACCTATAACACTGCACACACTGATCTTCATCATTGATCACTGGTTTCTCATAGGAAACCAGTGATCAATGATTCTGCCGCTTGATTGCTCATGCCTGGATCTCAGGCACTGAGCAGTCATTCGGCGATCGGACAGCAAGGAGTCAGGTAGGGGCCCTCCCGCTATCCTGTAAGCTGTTCGGGATGCCGCGATTTCGCCGCGGCTATCCCGAACAGCCCACTGAGTTAACCGGCACTTTTTACTTTCGTTTTTAGCCGCGCGGCTCAGCTCTTAGCCTATTAGCAGCGGGTCCCGGCTTCACTATGACGCCGGGCCCGCCGTGATATGATGCGGGGTTACTGTGTAACCCCGCGTTATATCACGGGAGCAGGACCAAGGACGTACCGGTACGTCCTTGGTCCTTAAGGGGTTAAAGAACTTACAATATTATTAAATGTATCCAGTATAATAATCAAATACACCAATTGCTACAGAATGGGAAAGCGCTAAAGAAGTTTTTACCATTTAAAACTACAACTCCCAGTATGACCTAAGTAGTGGTGAGGGGATGCTGGGAGTTGTTGTTTCACCCATCATTACTGCAAAACTTACCAGTGATGGGACAGTGAGGACACTACACAATGATATCAGTGACTACAGGTGACGTCTTCTCTATAGTCTTTCCTTATCTAATTCAGATGGTACATACCGCCAGGTCCAGCTAAATGTTCTCACTGCAGAACTTGATGCCCAGACGTCTCCTCACTATGTCAGCGCATTCTGATCCTCTATATGAAAACAATTATTATTAGAAACCTTCCAAACACTGTATCCTTTGAATATAATACTGGCACACTGTACCCTCTGAATATAATTCTGGCACACTGTACCCTCTGAATATAATTCTGACACACTGTACCCCTGAATATATTACTGCCACACACTGTACCCCCTGAATATATTACTGCCACACACTGTACCCCTGAATATAATGCTGCCTCACACTGTACCCCCTGAATATAATACTGCCACACACTGTACCCCTGAATATAATACTGCCACACACTGTACCCCTGAATATATTACTGCCACACACTGTACCCACTGAATATAATACTGCCACACACTGTACCCCTGAATATATTACTGCCACACACTGTACCCACTGAATATAATACTGCCACACACTGTACCCCTGAATATATTACTGCCACACAATGTACCCACTGAATATAATACTGCCACACACTGTACCCCTGAATATAATACTGCCACACACTATACCCCTGAATATATTACTGCCACACACTGTACCCCTGAATATAATACTGCCTCACACTGTACCCCCTGAATATAATACTGCCACACACTGTAACCTCTGAATATATTACTACACCACACTGTACCCCCTGAATATAATACTGCCACACACTTTACCCCCTGAATATAATACTGCCTCACACTGTACCCCCTGAATATAATACTGCCACACACTGTAACCTCTGAATATAATACTGTCACACACTGTGCCCCTGAATATATTACTGCCACACACTGTACCCCCTGAATATAATACTGCCACACACTGTAACCTCTGAATATAATACTACAACACACTGTAACGTCAGAATATAATACTACCACACACTGTACGCTCTAAATATCCCTCTGAATACAATACCGTGATGTATTGTGGCTAATGAAAACCATACTACCCCAGAAATTCCTTATACTCTCTGCCCCTCATATATAGTAATAATGCCCCATCCTGTGCCCCCACATATAACTATGACCCACCCTGTTCTCCCTCATAATAATAATGCCCTCTGTCCTGTCCCCCTAGCATATAATGCCCCCCTGTGCTGTGCCCCTCACATATAATGCCCCTGTAATGTTCCCCTCACATATAATGCCCCTGTAATGTTATAATGTCCCCTGTCCTGCACCCTCAGGGGGCATTTTAAGTAAGGGGCACAAGAACTTACAATATTATTAAATGTATCCAGTATAATAATCAAATACACCAATTGCTACAGAATGGGAAAGCGCTAAAGAAGTTTTTACCATTTAAAACTACAACTCCCAGTATGACCTAAGTAGTGGTGAGGGGATGCTGGGAGTTGTTGTTTCACCCATCATTACTGCAAAACTTACCAGTGATGGGACAGTGAGGACACTACACAATGATATCAGTGACTACAGGTGACGTCTTCTCTATAGTCTTTCCTTATCTAATTCAGATGGTACATACCGCCAGGTCCAGCTAAATGTTCTCACTGCAGAACTTGACACCCAGACGTCTCCTCACTATGTCAGCGCATTCTGATCCTCTATATGAAAACAATTATTATTAGAAACCTTCCAAACACTGTATCCTTTGAATATAATACTGGCACACTGAACCCTCTGAATATAATTCTGGCACACTGTACCCTCTGAATATAATTCTGACACACTGTACCCACTGAATATAATACTGCCACACACTGTACCCCTGAATATATTACTGCCACACACTGTACCCCCTGAATATATTACTGCCACACACTGTAACCCCTGAATATAATGCTGCCTCACACTGTACCCCCTGAATATAATACTGCCACACACTGTACCCCTGAATATATTACTGCCACACACTGTACCCACTGAATATAATACTGCCACACACTGTACCCCTGAATATAATACTGCCACACACTGTACCCCTGAATATATTACTGCCACACACTGTACCCACTGAATATAATACTGCCACACACTGTACCCCTGAATATATTACTGCCACACAATGTACCCACTGAATATAATACTGCCACACACTGTAGCCCCTGAATATAATACTGCCACAGACTGTACCCCCTGAATATAATACTGCCACACACTGTACCCCTGAATATATTACTGCCACACACTGTACCCCTGAATATAATACTGCCTCACACTGTACCCCCTGAATATAATACTGCCACACACTGTACCCCCTGAATATAATACTGCCACACACTGTACCCCTGAATATATTACTGCCACACACTGTACCCCTGAATATAATACTGCCTCACACTGTACCCCTTGAAAATAATACTGCCACACACTGTAACCTCTGAATATAATACTACAACACACTGTAACGTCAGAATATAATACTACCACACACTGTACGCTCTAAATATCCCTCTGAATACAATACCGTGATGTATTGTGGCTAATGAAAACCATACTACCCCAGAAATTCCTTATACTCTCTGCCCCTCATATATAGTAATAATGCCCCATCCTGTGCCCCCACATATAACTATGACCCACCCTGTTCTCCCTCATAATAATAATGCCCTCTGTCCTGTCCCCCTAGCATATAATGCCCCCCTGTGCTGTGCCCCTCACATATAATGCCCCTGTAATGTTCCCCTCACATATAATGCCCCTGTAATGTTATAATGTCCCCTGTCCTGCACCCTCAGGGGGCATTTTAAGTAAGGGGCACAAGACAGGGGGGCATTATAAGTGAGTGGCACATGAGAGAGGGGCATTAAATGAGTATGCTTTAAAGTGTCCTCTTCTCACCCCTATAACCCTTTTATTTTTCCGCATACAGGACTATATGAGGGCTTATTTTTTTGTGCTGTGATCTGAAGTTTTTGTCAGAACTATTTTTATGTAGATTTTTTTTTTTTTTAGTTATTGAAGTGACCAAAAATACGCACTTCTGGACTTTGATATTTTTTCATGCTTTCACCTTTCAGTGTGCAACTTAACTATTATATTTTATCAGTTCACACATTTGTGCATGTGGCGCTACCACATATGTTTAGGGTTTATGTATAGGGTTTTCCTTACATTATTTCATTTAAAAAATGGGAACAAAGGGTGATTCAAACTTTTATTAGGCAAGGGGTAAATCACATTTATTACTTTTTTTAAATGTATATATATATTTTTTTTTTACACTTTTTTGGTCCCCATGTATTGGCTGGTATAGGCCAGTGAGAAAAGGGACATAATACTGCGGGACTATATACATCAGCTGTGCTGTACCCACTGCCCTGGCTACTATATATATATATATATATATATATATATATATGTATATGTTTCTATGCATAAATATAGCTGCCAGGGCAGTGGGTACAGCACAGATAAGCTGATGTATATAGCCCAACAGTATTATGTCCCTATATACGAATGTCTGTGCTGAACTGGCTAACACATACTACATATATTGTATACGTAATATGGGCCAGGCAGGGCAGAGAACACAGCACAGACATTGGCATACAGTGACATAACACTGCGGGGCTATATACAGATGCCGGGGCTATATACAGATGCCGGGGCTATATATAGCTGCCAAGGCAGTGGGTACAGCACAGATAAGCTGATGTATATAGTCCTGCAGTATTATGTCCCTATATACGTGCTGTGTGTCCTCTGAACTGGCTAGCCCATACTACATATATTATATACATAATATGGGCCAGGCAGGGCAGAGAACACAGCACAGACATTGGTATATAGTGACATAACACTGAGGGGCTATATACATTAATTGTAGCCTTGACTACTATATACATGCATATATTTATAGCAGCCAGGGCAGTGGTACAGCACAGCTGATGTATATAGCCCCACAGTGTTTCCCAACTAGGGTGCCTCCAGCTGTTGCAAAACTACAACTCTGGTTGGCTGTCTGGGCATGCTGGTAGTTGTAGTTTTGCAACAGCTGGAGGCACCCTGTTTGAGAAACACATGACTGTATATCAATGACTGGCCCATACTGCATATACTATATGTAGTATAGGACAGAGGGCACAGCAGTCACTGGTATACAGGTAGTGACTGACATGCCTGGCCACTGGGACTTCACTACAGACCTCCTCACCTCTGATGGCCGCCCTGCAGATCGGAGACTGTGAGACTGGACGGAGCTCCGCTGGTATTGAGGATACAGGCCGCAGAGGCTGTACAGCTGGCAGGCAGTGTCTCTCTCTCTCTGCGGTGAGCAGCCGGGGGAGGGGTCGGACGAGCAGGGACTAAGTTGTAGCAGCCGTCAGCTCCCTCTCTTAAAGGGGCAGCAGGAGCTGGAGCAGCATGTGAAATGTGAGGGGACAGTGGAGCCGGGGACAGCTCCTGCTCCTCAATAATAGGGGCAGCAATCTAGGAGGGGGGGGGGCAATTGCCCCGTTGCCCCCCCCCCTGGATCCGATACTGGTGAGAATCAAGTTCACCCCCTTTTTGTTTTTTAAATACACAGCTCTGCTTCCTTCATCAGAAATTATTTAGGGAAAGTATATATTACAATGTACCTCTATTTTTGCCTCACACACTTATTTCCATTATGTCCACAGGACAGCACAGTTTAGTACAGTCAGACAAAAAATATACTTATAGTGGCCCACCTTAGGCAGTCAGATGAAGTCTACTCATAGTAGGAGATTTATCAAAACGATCCAGAGGAAAAGTTGCTGAGTTGCCCGTAGCAACCAGATTATTGCTTCTTTCATTTTTCAGAGGCCTTTTCAAAAAGGAAAGAATTAATCTGATTGGTCTATGGGCAACTCAGCAACTTTTCGTCTGCACAGTTTTTGATAAATCTCCCCCATATTCTCTGAGTCAGGCAAGATGTTCTGGAGTGTGTTGGTAGGGTACCTTTATTCATAACAGATGCAAATAATGAAGTCTGTATAAACTCTCTTTTTGCCTTGTTGAATCCTGAGCCCACACAATATACGGACATTGTGGTCATGGCTCGAAGAGCCTAGAGTGGGACCTGTACAAACTGTATAATACTGACCGTACTTACCGACCTGGAAACAGGAGACCATCTAGAGGACCTAAGAGGGAAAACTAGCGGATGAGGTGTGCCCAATTACCGCGACCGTGGGTATGCCTGATAGAGGGCATACCCTGATGAGAATTTATGAGAATGAGGGAGGGCTGGGTGGGTGACGCCAACGTAACACACGCCCCAGATGTGGGAGAGGGGTGGTTATATACCCCACGCCACTCCCACAAATAAAGCCAATTAGGCTTAACACTTGTGGTCATGGCTCGAAGAGCCTAGAGTGGGACCTGTACAAACTGTATAATACTGACCGTACTTACCGACCTGGAAACAGGAGACCATCTAGAGGACCTCAGGGTATGCCTGATAGAGGGCAAAGAGTCGGAGGTAGGGTACAACTGAGTTTTATTTGAATTTACAGAGCCAACACTTTAAACACCCCCGCCATCTCGGTGGATGGGTCAGGGACGTAGCGCTCGAAGCAGCCAGAATTCCAGCGCCCCAACTTCTTGATGACGTGTGCAGGGGCATTGTGTTTAGACGCTGCAGAGGCTGCTCCGATCCTAAATGAGTGACCTGAAATACAACTAGGCTTGTGTCCCAGGATTCTGACAAGGGACCGCACGTGTTTGGTGAACTGTGAAGAGGAGAGTGCTGACCCATTGACCGGCAGAAGAGGGCTGTCCGCTGGCCGTCCAGGGAACGTGGAAAGGAGTTGTGTGAGGGCCAGGACCGGACACCATTGGTGAAAAGTAGGAAAATAGCGTATGGTGGCTCCCCATCTACAGGTTTTGGTGGAAGACAGAGTGAGTGCAAACCCTGCCCCGTGCGGTGATAGTTGGCTCAGGAGAGGACCCCGTGACCTTCGACCGCAGCGTGTGAACTCCCCCCGGCCTCAAGAATCCGTAGAAGGCCAAGTAGATCGCTGCTTTGATGACAGTGCTGAGTCTGGGACCAAACGGGTGAGTGTCCAGAAGTGAGGACATGGATCGGAAAAGGTCGTCAGTGACTGGTGCACGGGAGGGTGGTTTGGGACGTGACAGGACAAGGATGCCTTTGAGTGCCGCCTTAATGGGGTTAGTGAACAGTAGAGAAAGTGCGTCGGGATGTGAGAGGGATCTATGGTGTTGTAACCCTGCTAAGTGAAGCTTGATGGTGTTGTAGGAGAGGTGAAGAGAAGAGTGGCAGAAACCAACATAAGCAAGAGAGGAACGCACCGAAATTGTGGCAGGGAGACCTTGTTTGTGCATGAACGCGGAAAAAGAGGCTAGAGCTGCGTCATACGCCCGTGTGGTGCTGGGTGCAAGGGACTGTCTGATTAAAGAATTTGCCACCGTGATGAAGTCTGTTAGTCCATCTGAAGATGCTGTGTTGAGGGAACTGGGACGCCGACGATGTCTGCTTCTGGGTGTACCTGAAAAAACAGCTTCATGTTACCTCGTGACAGAGCGTCAGCTGCTGTGTTTTTGGCACCCTCAATGTGCTCAACACAAAAGTGAAAATTATGCTGAAGAGCGATCAAGACAAACTTCCTGACAAAACGCATGATATGCGGGGACTTAGAACGCCCTTTCCTTAAGATGTCTATTGTGGCCATGTTGTCGCATCTGAAGCGGACAGTGGAGTTGACCCACGAACCACCCCATACGGCAGCGGCTGCCACTATTGGATAGATCTCGAATAAGGCCGAAGTTTCGTGAAAATTCGGGATAAGCAGTAGGTCCTGTGGCCAAGGACTGGCCAGCCAATGTGCACCATGGAGAGCGGCGAAACCGACGGCTGAGGCGTCAGAAACCACGGAGGGGGATCTTCCGTGGCTGAGGGGACAAAGAACGAGATACCGTTCCAGTTACTCAGGAAGTGACCCCACATGGCCAGGTCTGACATTGCCTCGCTGTCGATTCGAATGACATGCCTCTGCCCGGAAACTGAAGGAAGTAAGTCCAGGAGTCTGGATATGAATGACCTACCTTGCGGGATGATCCTCATCGCAAAGGCCATCATGCCTAGGAGGCTTTGAAGCTCCACCCTGGATACTGTGTGGCATTTTGTAATTTTCTGGATAACCTCACGGATCCTAGCCAGTTTCTCCTGGGGAAGCCTGGCTTGCATTTTCTCTGTGTCTAAGATGAAACCTAGAAAGGTGAGCTGAGTGGACGGGCCTTCGGTCTTATGGGGTGCGAGTGGGACCCCGACTTCCTTGAACAGCCTCAACAGTGACCTGAGATTGGAGGGACTGTGACCAGGGTGTTCCAGCAACAGGAAGTCGTCCAGATAGTGAATAGTGTAGTGACAGTTGGAGACCTGTTGTAAGGCCCAGTGTAAGGCCGTGGCTAGTTGATCAAAAAGCCAGGGGCTACTTTTGGCTCCAAAGGTGAGTTTAGTGGCAAAGTAATACTTGCCTGCCCATTTTACCCCATGCCACTGCCACAGGTCTTGCTTGATGGGGAGAAGTTCGAAGGCGTCGGTAATGTCAGCTTTGGAGAGCCACGTGCCCCTGCCCAGCTGTAGTATGGCCTGTATGGCTTGATCGATAGTGGAATATTTCATACTGAACTGATCGGAAGGGATCAGTGCATTGATGCTTGGGATGTTAGAAGAGTAAGGCGCGGAGAGGTCATAGATTAACCTTCTTTTATTAGAAAATTTCCCAGTGGCTAGCCCCAACGGGCTAACCCTCCAGCAAGAAAAAGGGGGTACATCAAAGGGGCCGATCATGAAGCCTTTCAGAAGTTTGGTTTGTATTAGTTCTGACACCACCGTGGGTTCGGCGAGCGCTGACTGTAGGTTAAGGCATTCATGTGTGCTTTAAGGCAACGCGGCCAACCCTGTGTGAAAACCTTCACGAAACCCCCCAACTAGCCATCTGACCCAGCAGGGATCAGGGTGGCTGGCTAGAATGCGGGCCAGGGCGTCAACCTGCACCACACCTAGTCACGCCTGGTTACCCTTTTGAGAACAGATGGAGCTGGGGTGGGCCCGGAAACAGAGAAAACACACATGGAGAAGCTTGCAGTTGCTGTAGGTGCACGCAGAGAGGTTGAAATTGTTACATATCTGAGTCTTGCCCAGAAACCTGACCGGCCTACCTAGCCTGTCTAGCGCAGGAGAGTTCCTCTGACTGGGGCCTATGGAGATATTTTGGCTCCTGTTGGTGCTTGTTTCCGCCTGGTCTTTGCTCAGGGGGCACCAATTAGTGGTGTGTGCGGTGACCCCGCACCAGCTGCAGGAGGGGGCTTTTAGACCTGCGAAATGTTCGCAGTAAAGTTCAGTGTCAACGGCTCCCCAGTTGGCCGTGAAATTGAATTGCTCGAAAGAAGCAGCTGCTTTAGCCGCAAAAGATTTATGGTACTCGTAGAAGGTGGACCCTCCGTGTTTGTACGCCATTTGTGCGATCTTGTGGAGGTACAAATCGAGTTCCTCCCTGCGACTGGGACTAACTGAGCAAATGACGTCTCTATATAGCCCAAAGGCTATGACAAACTTGTTAATTGTTAATTTCCTGTTAAGCCTGGCATCTTTGCTTTTGAAGGTGACAGCGAGTTCGCCACAGGCAACAGTTTTGGTGTCATTGATGTCCGTGGTGGCTATCAGCAGAAGAGCCAAATTGACATTCTTACCCTCCAGAATGTCTTTTTTAATTGCTGCCGGGATAAAGTGTGCGGGTGTAACATTCGGGGGAGGCTGAGGCATACCTGAAGGCGTAGCCTGAGAGGTAGAAGCAACAGGAACAGCGGGGCCTGGGGCTGTGTCCGTGACCCTGGCGCGTTCCACGTCCTCTAGTCTATCCTGGAGCCCGGACACTGACGTGAGCACCTGGCTCATCATGGTGTGGAGCTGTGAAAGTGAAGCACTGGACGCTTGGTCCGATGCTGCTGCCTGCCTCGCCGGGGGGGCCCGGTCTGTGCCCAGCAGGTTGAACAGCTCCCCTTTCTTGGCTGAGGCCGGAAAGGGGGTGCCCCTCCTCCTGCGTTCCTGCATCAGTTTGGGGACTGTCCAGGTACGGTAGGAGGACACGCTGCACCGTCCGAAGCTCTTGCTGGGGTCTCGGGGACGGAGAGGGTGTCCTCAATGTCAGATGGTTGCGACATGCTGCGTCGGAACCTGTCCGGGCCAGTAACGGGTGCCGGTAGACAAAGTTAGATGCTAGTGAGAAACCGGGATGGTACCTGAACAACCCTAGCTGATATCCTATAACACTGACCTGCTGTGTCCTGAGTTGTGGGAATAAAGGGAGCCTGAATAGGCACGACCCGGCTCACGGCTGAGGGGATACACAGAGACAGACAACAAATAAGTGAAAAAATGGGTGGCAACTGAGTGCCTGACGTGATGAGTGCGTGACGTGGTGGGCTAAAAATGAGTTTCCCCTTCTTTTTTTTTTTTTTGGGGTGTGTCAGTTAATGGATGACCCAGTGTTCGTGTGTGTCGAGTTGCGTTGCACTGAAGCAAGTCAGGAACAACGGGCTACACGAAGGCCCCCACTGACGCGACAGCGGCGGGTCCGGCGCGTGGAATGTGTTGGCCAGAATGATTGAATGCCGTGCGGAAGTGAGAACTGATGGCTATGTGAGAAGAAGTGAAATCAGTATATGCGTTTTTTTTTATTTTTTTTATATACCTCGAGCTGAAAGCTGAAAGACGAAGCCACTTGTGGGGCTTAGGAACAACAATGGAACCTGAATGGTAAGACAAATACTAGAGTCATTAATGTTGAGGGACAGCATGTGCGTGGCCGTAGAGCATGGGATAGATGACCAACCCTCCCCCCTGGTTCCCCCCTACTTCTTCTTGCCCCCTCTTCCTTTTTTAATATTTTTTTTATTTTTTTTGAGAAGGGAGACGGGGGTGGGGGTGAAAAGGGGGGGGGGGAGGTGTGACATGGTGGCCGAACCTGGGTGATGCCGATGCTCACGCCCCGACAGCCCGGATCCCGGACGCCTCCCCCCCGCGCAGCACCCGACCATGCATAAGCACGCCGAGAACCAGCAAAAAAAAAAAAGGGGGGAGAGCGCCCGGACCCGGCTGTGGGACGGCACCCTGCGAACGTCCCGGCCGGCCCCCATGACAGGGATGGTGACTCCGGGGAGTGGTGCCGCCCCCCCGCAATGGCGGAGCCCCGCCCCTGCAGCCCCGTGGTCGCCGCAGAGCTGGGCGCAGGAACGGAGCCCACCCCCCCGGGCCCGGAGAGCAGGCGCCCCCCCTCTCCTGTGACGACGCGGCGCCGGGTGATGACGCGGGCCGCGAAGCCCCGCCCTCCGGCCGCCTTGCGGCGCCGGCTGGAGCGGAGAGCGGGCCCCGGGCCCGGCGAGCACGCGCCCTCTCGCCCCCTGGATTTGAGAGGAGGAGTAACCCCGGAGCGACGCCAACCGCCGGGGCGAATGGAGACCCCGCCCCCCACCGCGATCCGGCGTGTGGGACGGGATCCCCGAGCCCGGCAGTAGGCGCAACTCCACTCCCTCGGGACCGGGAACCGGGTGGGCCAGGTGAGCGGCGGGGGAACACGGAAATGGGGAAATAACAGAAGCAAAGAAAAAACAGGGTACCAAAAACCTAGGGGAGCGCGAGGAGGCAAGCGACCCAGCTGGGGGTGAGCCTGCTCCGGCACTACGAACCTGGGCTGAACAACATAGAGCCACACTGGCACTTACCTAACCAAACCTCTGCGAGGACGGGGGATAGAACCGCTACACACTACCAACGACACTCCGGGGGGGGGGGGGGGGGAACGTATGCACTAACACGGTAGACTACTAGAGAACTACCGCCAACGTAACACACGCCCCCAGATGTGGGAGAGGGGTGGTTATATACCCCACACCACTCCCACAAATAAAGCCAATTAGGCTTAACACTTACTACACACATTCCTTCTGTACCACCTCTCTTCTTCTTCCATTGGTCTCTCTCGGTTCCTGCAAGAGACCTAACTAGAAAAATCCACACTCCCCATCCACCTGTACACGTTGTACCATAGTTGTGGGGAGATAGGAGCACTGCAGCCTTGGCAGTCTCCATTACCATTCAGTCCCCTTGGCTTCTGGGGCTGCTTCCTTCATGCTGGGTTTATCTTTACGATGGCCGCTTTCTCAGGCCGCTCTCGGATTTGAACACTTGAATTGCCAACTACAGATTGGTTCGCCCCAGGATTAAAAAAAAACCTTTCTAACTTCAATAGGCCCATACCTGTGGGCATTAATAAAAGTGTACCCATACTCATTGTCATACCTTCAAATATCTTACATATATCAGTGAATATCTTCAACTCTACTTCCTGAACCACTGCTCAGATTGAGTTGTAGTAGAACTTAATTCTGCGTGTGGTCATCATATATCTTGTCTTATGTTTTACATCTTTACATTACTTGGAACAAACTTGCATTTATAACTCAGCATTACCCATGGATTCCCTGATTTTTTTTATAGCTCTTGAATGCTTAACCTCATAATGCGGACCAGTTCTAAGTTGCTACTGGTTTTCACCAGAGCCCGCCGCAAAGCGGGATGGTCTTGCAGCGGTGGTAGCAACCAGGTCGTATCCACCGGCAATGGCTCAACCTCTCTGACTGCTGAGATAGGCGCGGTACAAGGGATTAGACAAGAGCAAGGTCGGACGTAGCAGAAGGTCAGGGCAGGCAGCAAGGATCGTAGTCAGGGGCAACGGCAAGAGGTCTGGAACACTGGCTTGGGATACACAAGGAACGCTTTCACTGGCACAATGGCAACAAGATCTGGCAAGGAAGTGAAGGGGAAGTGAGGTAATATAGGGAAGTGCACAGGTGAACACACTAATTAAAACCATGCGCCAATCAGTGGCGCACTGGCCCTTTAAATCGCAAAGAGCCGGCGCGCTCGCACCTTAGGGAGCGGGGCCGCGCGCGCCGGGACAGCACAGACGGGGAACAAGTCTGGTAAGCGGGTCGGGATGTGCACCGCGAGCGGGCGTGTCCCGCATCGCGAATCGCATCCCGGCTGGGGACATTATCGCAGCGCACCGGGTCAGCAGGTCTGACGGGGCGCTGCGAACAGGAGAACGCTGCGAGCGCTCCGGGGAGGAGCGGGGACCCGGAGCGCTTGGCGTAACAATACCCCCCCCCTTGGGTCTCCCCCTCTTTTTTGAACCTGAAAATTTGTAAATAAGGTCCTTGTCGAGGATGTTGTCCTCAGGTTCCCATGACCTCTCCTCCGGGCCGCAATTCTCCCAATCTACATGAAATTTTTTTTTACCTCTGACCGTCTTGGATGCAAGAATTTCTTTAACCGAGAAGACATCTGAGGACCCGGAGACAGGAGTAGGAGCAACAACCTTGGGAGAGAAGCGGTTAAGGATAAGCGGTTTAAGGAGAGAGACATGAAAAGCATTGGGAATACGGAGAGAAGGGGGAAGAAGGAGTTTGTAGGAGACAGGGTTGATTTGGCACTTGATTTTAAAGGGTCCAAGATAACGTGGTCCCAGTTTATAACTGGGGACACGGAAGCGGATATACTTGGCGGAGAGCCACACTTTGTCTCCAGGAGCAAAGAGAGGAGGAGTTCTTCTTTTTTTGTTGGCATGTTTCTTCATCCGGGATGAGGCCTGTATGAGGGATTTTTGAGTCTCTTTCCAGATGGTGGAGAAGTCCCGGGTCACCTCATCAACAGCGGGCAAACCAGAAGGCGTGGGAGTGGGGAGGGGGGGAAGAGGGTGACGGCCGTACACCACAAAGAACGGGGATTTAGCGGAGGTCTCAGAGACTCTGAAATTGTACGAGAATTCGGCCCATGGTAGAAGATCGGCCCAATCATCCTGGCGGGAGGAAACAAAATGTCGCAAATAGTCACCAAGAACCTGATTAACTCTCTCCACTTGCCCATTGGATTGGGGATGATAGGAAGACGAGAAGTTTAATTTGATTTTAAGCTGATTGCAGAGGGCCCTCCAGAATTTCGACACAAATTGAACGCCTCTATCCGAGACGATATGCGTAGGAAGCCCGTGAAGGCGAAAAATGTGCACAAAAAATAGTTTTGCCAACTGTGGCGCAGAAGGAAGACCTGGAAGTGGAATAAAATGTGCCATCTTGGAGAAACGATCAACGATCAACGACCACCCAAATAACTGTGTTGCCATGGGATAAAGGCAGGTCTGTAATAAAGTCCATAGCAATCTGAGACCATGGTAGCTCAGGAACAGGCAGAGGATGAAGGAGACCGTCAGGCTTCTGACGAGGAGTTTTGTCCCGAACAAAATCAGCAACATCTGCTTCCAGGGTAGGCCACCAATAAAAACGAGAGATGAGCTGGATGGACTTTTTGACGCCGGCATGGCCGGCGAGGTGTGAGGAGTGTCCCCACCTGAGGATCCTGAGGCGCTGGCGTGGAGGGACGAAGGTCTTTCCAGGAGGAGTTTGTCTGATGGAAGCTGGGGAAGCGGAGATCAGACACTCAGGAGGAATAATGTGTTGCAGGGAGGCTTCCATTTCAGAGGCATCCGAGGAACGAGAGAGGGCGTCAGCCCTGATGTTCTTGTCAGCAGGGGGAAAATGAATCTCAAAGTTAAAACGGGCAAAAAAACAACGACCACCTAGCCTGGCGAGGATTCAGCCGTTGGGCGGACTGAAGATAAGAGAGATTCTTGTGATCAGTGTATATAATAATTGGGTATTTGGACCCCTCCAGCAGGTGCCTCCATTCCTCGAGGGCCAGTTTTATGGCCAGTAATTCTCGATCACCAATGGAGTAATTTTTCTCCACCGGAGAGAAGGTCCTAGAAAAGAAACCACAAGTAACGCCATGTCCGGAAGAGTTTTTCTGTAGGAGTACAGCTCCGGCTCCCACCGAGGAGGCGTCTACCTCCAGTGAGAAGGGTTTAGATGGATCAGGTCTGGAGAGTACGGGAGCAGAAGAAAAGGCAGTTTTGAGACAGTTGAATGCCTCGTCCGCTTGAGGAGGCCAGGACTTAGGGTTGGCGTTTTTCTTGGTTAGGGCCACAATTGGGGCGACAATGGTGGAAAAATGTGGAATAAATTGTCTGTAGTAATTGGCAAACCCCAAGAAACGTTGGATAGCTCGGAGTCCGGAGGGACGTGGCCAATCCAACACGGCCGACAGTTTGTCCGGGTCCATTTGAAGTCCCTGGCGAGAGACTAAATATCCTAGGAAGGGAAGAGATTGGCATTCAAAGAGACATTTCTCCATTTTGGCATATAACTGATTGTCCCGGAGTCCCTGAAGAACCATGCGGACATGACGGCGGTGTTCTTCTAGGTTAGAGGAGAAAATCAAAATGTCGTCCAAGTAGACCACAACACAGGTATATAATAAATCACGAAAAATTTCATTTACAAAGTCCTGGAAGACGACAGGGGCGTTGCAAAGCCCAAAGGGCATAACCAGATATTCAAAGTGTCCGTCTCTGGTGTTAAACGCGGTCTTCCACTCGTCCCCTTCCCTGATGCGGATGAGATTATATGCACCTCTTAAATCGAATTTGGTAAAGATGTTGGCGCCACGTAGGCGGTCAAAGAGTTCCGAGATAAGAGGCAGGGGATAGCGGTTTTTTATAGTGATTTTATTAAGACCGCGGTAATCAATGCATGGTCGTAAGGAACCGTCTTTTTTGGAGACAAAGAAGAACCCTGCTCCGGCAGGGGAGGAAGACTTGCGGATAAATCCCCTTTTTAAATTTTCTTGGATGTACTCCGTCATGGCTTGTGTTTCCGGAGCAGACAGAGGATAGATTCTGCCCCGGGGTGGAGTAGTACCAGGGAGGAGATCAATAGGACAGTCATAAGGCCTGTGTAGGGACCACTCGCCTTGGACAGCTGAGGATCGGCTGAGAAAGACCACATCCCAGAAACGCCCAGAATGAAAAGTGCTGAGATGGCCGGAAACTTGAGTTCCGCCGCCCAGAAGGGAATTTCCCAAGAAGCAAGCAAAGAAAGGATTGCCCTTGGCCCCAACATGTTGAAGGGGAAAAGGGCTTCTCGAGAGATCAACGCCCCAGACCGGACGGTCCTTGAAAACACCTCCCCAGCCCGACAGACTGGCAGGGAGGGGCAGGAAGGAGCGCCACTGAAAAAGCAGGGGGGAAACAAAGCCACCATAGAAGGGACCGACAAGACTGTCGAGTGACAATGGAGACCTGTCCCACCGGAAGAGAATCACCAATTGAAGAGGTCGGTGATGAAACTGGGCAAATGGCACGGCCTCCACTAACCGACCCAGGACATCCATGCAAAAGCAAATGGAAACTGGAGCAGGGTGCCGAAGTCATCGGACTCTTGATAAGAGAGTCAGCCGATTGGTCGGCGGAGTTGAAAGAGGGCAGAGGCCGCGTTGAACTGGAGCCCCAGGAGAGCGGTTGGACTTGTCCCGATTGACCATCCAACCGAAGAGAGACAAGGTCTGGAGGTTGAGACTAAGACTCTCCAGGATCTGGGCCCTGGCTGGAGCTCTGATCAGGAGGTCGTCCAAGTAAGGAATCACGGAAACAACTGTTGTCCGTAAAATGGGCTATCACAGGCGCCAGGACTTTGTTAACGGTCCGCGGAGAAGTGGTCAGACCAAAATGGAGAGCCACAAAAGAAAATGACCGTCCGGAACTGCAAAGCGAAGGTACAGCTGATGACCGGAACAATGAGATGTGGAGGCAGGCATCCTTGTTGTCCACCGAGGAACGAAAATTCCCCATGAACCAGGGACGCCAGCACTAAAATGGAGAGACTCCATTTGGGATGGGAAGCAGAAGATGCTGGCTGAGATACTCGAGAACCAAGATTGGGCGAATAGAAATGCCTTTCTTGGGGACCACAAAGAGGTTGGAATAAACCTCGAAAACGTTCCCCTGAAGGAGCCAGGACAATGAATGTGCGTGGTCCAGGCATCCCGGAAGAGTAAGAGGCGACCATCCACCCGAGAAAGGTCGGCGGCGACCTATCAGATCGAGGAAGGCTTACAGGTGCTTCATGGGGCCGCAAAACGGCCTGAACGGATAGCCGACTTCCGGTAGGGACAGGTCCAGAAGGAGGGAGCCCTCTTCCCGTCAAGGCACCCGGCTGGACCCTTTGGTGGCACCAAGGTTCCGCAGAACCCGAAGGAGGACTTACGACTGAAAGCAGTTCTGTGAGCCTTATCCAGAAGTAATAAAGAACTATTTTCTGCCCGACGCCTCACTTCCTGAAGGCGGCGTCCACATTCCAGGCTTTAAGCCAAATGGAGGGACGGTGGCTACCAGGTAGCTTGTGGCAAAGGCAGCACAGTTGCTGCGCATGGAAGCAGAACACAGAAAATCTCCAGCTTAAATAAATTTTCCAGAGGGATCTTGAAGACTACCCTGGCGGAGATGGGAGACCATACTGAAAGGGCCCTTGACCCCCAGGCCGAAGCAAAAGCAGGAAGATCCTGCTGTCTCAAAGGCAAAGTTTGTCAAAGTCTCCACCACCATGTCGGCTGGATCCTTGAAGGCAGCCACATCAGCCAAAGGCGAGGTAGGCGCCTTAGAGAGGCGGGAGACCGGCAGATCCACAGTTGGAGAGGAGGTTCACGGCGAAGGGATACCACGCTTGAACCTTCTATGCTTCCTGGAACTTCTTGTCAGGGTGCCTCCATGCGGATACCAGCAGGACGTAAAATTCCGCGTGAGAGCTGAAGGTCTTGGGTGCCGGTCGGGCACGAAAAAAAAAAAAAAGGAGACTTCTGGAGCAACGTCCGAAGTTCCTGGGTCCTTTAGATGGAAGGTGTCTCTTATGGCCGAAACCAATGAGTACACCACATCAGCCATCCGTGCGTTCCTTTAAGTCGGAGGCCGAATCAGAAACCTCATCCGCAAGTTCTCCAGGTGAATGGTAATGAGGTGAGGCAGCCCTGGAAGAGGTCGGGCGCGATGAGAGAAAACTTCTGGACCACCTTCGAAGTTCCTGGGTCCTTAGCTGGAAGGTGTCTCTTATGGCCGAAACCAATGAGTACACCACATCAGGCATATCCGTGTGGTCCTCCGAGTCGGAGGGCGAATCAGAAACCTCATCCACAAGTTTTCCAGGTGAATGGGAACGAGGTGAGGCAGCCCTGGAGGTTGGGCACGATTAAAGGAAACTTCTGGAGCCACGTCCGAAGTTCCTGGGTCCTCTAGATGGAAGGTGTCTCTTGTGGCCGAGACCAATGAGTGCACAATGTCCGACATATCCGTGTGGCCCTCTGAATCAGAGGCCGAATCGGAAAGTTCATTCACAAGTTCTCCAGGTGAATGGGAACGTGTGAGGTGGCCCTGGAAGAGGGGGAGACTGACCAGGTACGCGGGTCTGGAGAGCCAGAGCGGCGACCATGGGAGCGTCATCTAGGGGAGCAACGCTTGCTACAGGGCGGAGTAACGGAGCGATGCCTGTGAGGGGAGCGCCCGTGCCTGCCAGAGGACTCGGAGGATGAGTCAGATGAAAAACACCCCCATGATGCTGCGAGAGCATCAGTATAGAGTCTCCAATGCATTCACCACATAACGGGAGACCTGAGCCAAGTCGAATATAGACTGGGGGAGGGAGAGAACCGGTCTGGTAGACAACCGGAGTAGAATAGCAGGGGGGTCTGGGGAATCATTGGAGCAGGCAGAACAAGTGGTTCAGCAGAACCAGACATTTTTGAGATACAGCTTTTACAGATGTAATAAGTGGCTAACACTCCCGTTAACTGTTTAGAGGGAGCAAATGGGTTCAGCAGAACCAGGCATTTTGGAATTACAGCTTTTACAGACAAAATGATGAACTAACACTCCAGTTGTCTGTGCAGCCCAAGTCTGAGACCCCAGGGCAGCTGCTGTGAGGAAAACTCCGTTCTAGTATAGATAGAGAAGGGAGAAATGGCGGACAATAGCAAAAGAGGAAATAAAGACAAAAAAGACAACCGGGAGGCAGCGCCTCGTGTATTACCCTTGGCAGGTGAGGGAACCAAAAAGTATGCTGAATGTACACCCAGGACTTAAGTCAGGGTGGCCGCTCACCTTAAAGTAGAAGAATTGCGCATATCACCCCTTGATTGGGGTACCAGATAGAGTTGGATGAGCTGCCGAGCCTGATGGTCACAGGAGCGTGTCAACGCCCTGTAGAAACTGGAATACTTGTGAGAAAAAAGACCAATGGATCCAGGCGCTGCTCTATCCAGGTATACACAGGATGCAGGTAAGTGTTCTTAATCAAGCAATTTTATTGAACACAAAACAACAAAAGGATCATGACGCGTTTCGGGGTAAATTCCCCTTCCTCAGATGATCTAGGTTCTGCTACAACAAGCACCCTTTATATAATGGCAAGGTGGAGGAGGTACAGGTCAGGAAGGGGTGGGCTGAATGTAATGTCACATCCAGTCCACTTACAAAAAACTTAATTTACATGTAGAAACAGCAGAAAATAATTATTGTCTAAAACATACAGGTGTGCATTCGATTATGATAATAATATAACATCAATATAAACAGTACTAAGTGATATAACATGGGTGGAATCGGCAATGTGACAAACACATCCCGGTAGTGATTGTCCAAAACGAGGCTCAGTTGCGGGAGCTCTGACGAGGTAAACAACATAGCCATGTGGCTGAAAATAAACATAAACAATGGCATCGGTCTATTGTAAAGCGCTCCACTCGCAGCACGCGCCGACATAGCAGTGACAGGAGTATCCACGGACGCGTTGCCAAAAAGACGTCTCTGAACGGAAAACAACCAATCACAGTCCACGGGGCGCGGCTTGCAGCGGAGCGCCCAACATAGTGAGTAAACAACATAGGGAACAACACCATCTATGGAAGAAAAAGGTAAAGTAAATACAAAAATAAATAAATGAAATGAAGGCAAGAGATACAAGTAATCCACAATATCCCATGTTAAAGGGTGGGAATTAAAAAAAAAAAATTTAATAAAAATTCTAATAATAATAGACATAAAACGCCTTAGGATGTCCATATTGGGCGTTACTAACAGCAACAACCACAAACTAAAATGTACCTTCTGAACACACATAATAAATTATTTAACACGCCAGAATAAATTAATTGATAAAAAATAATTAATAAAAAATGCGATGATCCCTATAAACAGTACATGATTACATAAAAAATTAATTGACATATATAAATACACAAAATAAATGTATATTAAAATACTAATAAAATTAATCCTGGATCTTAATAATAAAATAGTATAAATAAGGAGTCAACGCTGTGACAGTTACTAACAAAATGTGATGATAAATACTTAGACAAAAGGCGTCCCCATCCAGTATGTCTCCACAATCATATACCCATGTCTAAAAGATTTAAAAAAAAGAATTAATAGAAAAATAAAGCTATTAAGATGTTATAACCGCAGAATGTTGCAATATCACAAGGCAATCTCCACCAACTCATTCAAACCAGACGGTACAAGAGTACGGAGTTTAAAAATCCAGAAATTCTCTCTCCTTCTCAATAAGCTGAATCTCTGGGAATTATCAAGTGCAATATTTTCTATAGCCTGAAGTTTCATGCAACTGAAATCAGACTGATGGTGGGTCAGCAGATGCCGAGATACACTATGCAAGGTGAACCCTAAATTTGCATTGCTACGATGTTTGTTGATCCTCTCCCTGAGGCATTGGGTAGTACGACCCACGTATTGTAGGCCACATGGACACTCAAGGAGATAAACAACAAACCGTGTGGAGCAATTAATGAATGTTTTAGTTTTAAAACTTTCATGGGAGACAGTGGAAACAAATGTTTTACTGCGACTCACAATTGAGTCGCAGCACTTACATCTGTTGTGTCCACATTTAAAAGTCCCAACTGTGCTTAAAAAGGTCTCTGAAACCTTCTTGGGTGCCTTTAGTCTACTTGGCGCTAAAATATTCTTTAAAGTGCGGCCTCTTCTGAAAGTGATGCCATGCTTAGGTGGTAGTAATGAATTCAAAAAAGGATCCTTACATAAAACATGCCAATGTGTATTAAAAATGTTCCTAATGGCCTGATGGTCCTGATTAAAAGTAGTAATAAAATTGCCCGCCCAATCGGGTACAGTTTTTTGTTCCGTGTGCTCAGTTATATCTTTTGGAGCAAGACACTCTTTTTGGGTTAGGGGTCTGGCTCTATCAAGTGACGCTTTAACCAGTTTCCTTGGATATCTTTTAGCAGCAAATCTTGCTTCTAGTGCTTTACTTTGCTTATCAAAGTCGCTCTGAAGGGTACAGTTTCTACGGATCCTTTTAAACTGTCCGAAAGGGATATTAGTCAGCCATTTTTTTAAATGGGCACTACCAAAATCTAAGTAACTATTACTATCTACCGCTTTAAAGTGCGTCTTAGTGCGCAGTTTTTTGGACTCATCATGAAAGACTACCACATCTAGGAATTCTGCGTGGTTATTGTAAACAGACTGCGTAAAATTAAGGCCCCATTGATTTAAATTAAGATCCGTTAAAAATCTATTGAGCTCCAAACTACCACCATCCCAGATAAAAAAAATATCATCAATATACCTTTTAAACAAGTGACAATGTACAAAAAGGGGATGGGTATATATGACCGTCTCCTCAAAAAGCCCCACAAATAGATTCGCAAAACTGGGCGCCATTTTAGAACCCATAGCGGTACCCGTGTCTTGCGAGTAGATTTGTTTTTGAAACTCGAAGTAATTGTGTTTTAAAATGAACATCAGGCTCTCCAATACAAACTCTCTCTGGACATCAGGCATGTTAAGATCTCGTAATAAAAATTGTTTGACAGCGTTTACTCCTAATTCATGGTCAATCACCGTATACAAAGAAGAAACATCCATGGTGACCAAAAGAAAATGGTCTTCCCATGTTGTATCAACCACACTGTTAATAAATTGAGCTGTGTCTTTTAGAAAGGATTTTAAGCCTATCACATGTTTCTGGAGTAATAAATCCACATAGTGTGACAAATTCGCAGTCAGGGAATTAATCCCTGACACTATCGGACGACCTGGGGGGTTCATGACACACTTGTGGATTTTGGGTAAAAAGTAAAAAAGGGGAAGCGCGGGTTCTGTAACTAGTAGGTAATCTTTTTCTGACTTGGTAAGAACACCTTCCGTATAGCCTTTCATCACCAAAATATGCAACTCTTTCAAATAAATAGTAGTAGGATTAAAAGAAAGGGGTCTATAAAACTTAGTGTCTGATAGTAGTCTGAGTGCTTCTTTAATATAGTTGTCCCGGTCCATGATAACAATTCCTCCCCCCCTTATCTGCAGACTTAATAACAATGTTTGCATTGTCCGCCAATTGTTTGATGGCCAAAGCTTCCTTCTGATTGATATTACTGGGCTTTTTCTGGTTGCCTTTAGAGAGACCCTCCAGATCAGTGTTGACCAAAGCAAAGAAGGTCTAAATAAAGCAACCCCTGGCTTGCAGGGGAAAAAAAGTATATTTAGGGCGAACCCCAGTGCAAATGGGGGGTGGATCCAGGGTCTCAACATAAGTGGTGATGGGGTTATACTCAGAGTTGGTGGGGCCCTCTGTGTCCTTCATAGCAAAAAAACGCTTGATAGTTAACTTCCTAATAAAATTATTAAGATCCATAAATAAATTAAAATTATTGGACTTATCAGTCGGACAGAAAGATAAGCCCTGGATGGGGACGCCTTTTGTTTAAGTATTTATCATCACATTTTGTTAGTAGCTGTCACAGCGTTGACTCCTTATTTATACTATTTTATTATTAAGATCCAGGATTAATTTTATTAGTATTTTAATATACATTTATTTTGTGTATTATATATATGTCAATTAATTTTTATGTAATTATGTACTGTTTATAGGGATCATCGCATTTTTAATTAATTATTTTTTATCAATTAATTTATTCTGGCATGTTAAATAATTTATTATGTGTGTTCAGAAGGTACATTTTAGTTTGTGGTTGTTGCTGTTAGTAACGCCCAATATGGACATCCTAAGGCGTTTTATGTCTATTATTATTAGAATTTTTATAATTTTTTTTTAATTTTTTTATTTAATTCCCACCCTTTAACATGGGATATTGTGGATTACTTGTATCTCTTGCCTTCATTTCATTTATTTATTTTTGTATTTACTTTACCTTTTTCTTCCATAGATGGTGTTGTTCCCTATGTTGTTTACTCACTATGTTGGGCGCTCCGCTGCAAGCCGCGCCCCGTGGACTGTGATTGGTTGTTTTCCGTTCAGAGACGTCTGCTTGGCAACGCGTCCGTGGATACTCCTGTCACTGCTATGTCGGCGCGTGCTGCGAGTGGAGCGCTTTACAATAGACCGATGCCATTGTTTATGTTTATTTTCAGCCACATGGCTATGTTGTTTACCTCGTCAGAGCTCCCGCAACTGAGCCTCGTTTTGGACAATCACTACCGGGATGTGTTTGTCACATTGCCGATTCCACCCATGTTATATCACTTAGTACTGTTTATATTGATGTTATATTATTATCATAATCGAATGCACACCTGTATGTTTTAGACAATAATTATTTTCTGCTGTTTCTACATGTAAATTAAGTTTTTTGTAAGTGGACTGGATGTGACATCACATTCAGCCCACCCCTTCCTGACCTGTACCTCCTCCACCTTGCCATTATATAAAGGGTGCTTGTTGTAGCAGCACCTAGATCATCTGAGGAAGGGGAATTTACCCCGAAATGCGTCATGATCCTTTTGTTGTTTTGTGTTCAATAAAATTGCTTGATTAAGAACACTTACCTGCATCCTGTGTATACCTGGATAGAGCAGCGCCTGGATCCATTGGTCTTTTTTCTCACAAGTATTCCAGTTTCTACAGGGCGTTGACACGCTCCTGTGACCATCTGGCTCGGCAGCTCATCCAACTCTATCTGGTACCCCAATCAAGGGGTGATATGCGCAATTCTTCTACTTTAAGGTGAGCGGCCACCCTGACATAAGTCCTGGGTGTACATTCAGCATACTTTTTGGTTCCCTCACCTGGTTGGTTCCCTAATCCTGGTTGTCTTTTTTGTCTTTATTTCTTCGTAGGTCTTGGCTGTCCAGGAGGACAGACCAATAGGTGAATTTGTGCCCACTACCGGAGCGACTTGTGTAAAATCCATATCTTACACACCTATTTCTGGAGTATACTTCCCTCCAGTGACTGGCATCATGGATCTAAAGGATTCCAGTCTGAACAAAAGATCTACATTCTTCAACTCTATGATCTCCACAGAACCCGTGAGAACGGAAGATCCCCTTCCATCCAATGCAGTAACAGGTACGCCTGATGAACTTGCTCGTATGAAATCTCTCTTCTTTGAACTAGAGAAACTTTCCCTTGAGGAAACCCAACATCATTTAGACAGTTCATTTTTAGAGGTATACCTGGCAGAACACATCATTCCACGTGGACTGAGATTGCGCCCTCTACCTACGTTTGAGGATGATTCTGAGTTCTGTGGATCTTGGGACCATGAACTTAATTTTTGCTCTAACACCATTTTGAAACTTTTGAGAGACAAACGTAACATCTTAGTTGAAAACGTTTCAAATAGGATAGACTCATGTATTTTGTTACTTTCAGCGTATGAACACTTACCAGAGTATGCGTCATGGCTCTCTAGTTTTAAGAGGAAAGTACGTAAGTTTGAAGTAGACATTATGCACAAAAGATAGAGATAGGGACGATTATAGGTCCAACAATATCCGCTATTGGTTAAATAACCATACCCATTTAAAACATACAGATAACCAATTATCCTCTGCACAACAATCAGACACCTGCCTGCCTAACACACCGGCATTTTCCACTCACAAACCCAATTTTACTAGACAGCACAAAAGATCACTTTCCAACCGGAATAAGCAGAATTTGAATACATATCAACATCCACGGTCCTTTAAGGCTTCCAATCATCAGGGTAATCAATACCCTAACAAAAGAACAGCAATAAATCAAGTTACTAAGCCGGTTATTCAGTCCAACACTGTCAATAATAAAAATAATGTTCATAACAAAAATAGTAATACTAATATAAACATTTCTTCAATTAGATCTCAACCCATTAATATTGCGAATAGTCTAGTTAAATCCAATACACATTCACTTGGCAACCTTTGTGTTACAATTAATCATCCAGTACCTCTAATTCCTGAGGTGATTCATAGTAACCATTTAGCACCTCTAATTCCTGAGGTGATACATAGTACCACTTTAGTATCCACTACTGATAGTACTTTGCCATCTACAGAACAAGCAGGCTATTGTTCTGTATCCAATAATGTTTCACAGGATTTGTTGCACCTCCTTGAGTTTTTACCAAGCGGGACCAACAATCTTCCCACAGGGAGGTTTGATAACAGCGATAATTCGCTGCTAGAGGACTCCCTTATTACGGTACACCATGTCACACCCAGTACTTCAACTTCAGTCATAGAACACCAGTTTTATGCCCCAACAGGACCTAATATCTCCCTTTCAGCCCTCACTATACATGAGGACCCTGATCTAGACGACTCCATCCAAGCCAACACAACAGCTTTTTTAGGGCTTCCTCAAATTGTGAACATTACCCCTCCCAATTTGAAAACACTGGAATCCCAGCCAGTAGAGAGGGTACATGTAGCCCCACCATTAGGTCTAAAAAGAAAAGACAGAAAAGAGGGTGCAGAGGAGGAGGTAAGAGACGAAAAGAAAAAGAGAACAAATCATCACAACCAACTACAGAAACGGTAACTACCGTGAAAATTTTTAATTTGTCTCAATATATTTTGGATGAGATTGAGTTAGATGTACTCAGAAAGGGCTTATCTTTCTGTCCGACTGATAAGTCCAATAATTTCAATTTATTTATGGATCTTAATAATTTTATTAGGAAGTTAACTATCAAGCGTTTTTTTTGCTATGAAGGACACAGAGGGCCCCACCAACTCTGAGTATAACCCCATCACCACTTATGTTGAGACCCTGGATCCACCCCCCATTTGCACTGGGGTTCGCCCTAAATATACTTTTTTTTCCCCTGCAAGCCAGGGGTTGCTTTATTGAGACCTTCTTTGCTTTGGTCAACACTGATCTGGAGGGTCTCTCTAAAGGCAACCAGAAAAAGCCCAGTAATATCAATCAGAAGGAAGCTTTGGCCATCAAACAATAACAATGTTTGCATTGTCCGCCAATTAAGTCTGCAGATAAGGGGGGGGGGGGAAATTGTTATCATGGATCGGGACAACTATATTAAAGAAGCACTCAGACTACTATCACACACTAAGTTTTATAGACCCCTTTCTTTTAATCCTACTACTATTTATTTGAAAGAGTTGCATATTTTGGTGATGAAAGGCTATACGGAAGGTGTTCTTACCAAGTCAGAAAAAGATTACCTACTAGTTACAGAACCCGCGCTTCCCCTTTTTTACTTTTTACCCAAAATCCACAAGTGTGTCATGAACCCCCCAGGTCGTCCGATAGTGTCAGGGATTAATTTCCTGACCGCGAATTTGTCACACTATGTGGATTTATTACTCCAGAAACATGTGATAGGCTTAAAATCCTTTCTAAAAGACACAGCTCAATTTATTAACAGTGTGGTTGATACAACATGGGAAGACCATTTTCTTTTGGTCACCATGGATGTTTCTTCTTTGTATACGGTGATTGACCATGAATTAGGAGTAAACGCTGTCAAACTGTTTTTATTACGAGATCTTAACATGCCTGATGTCCAGAGAGAGTTTGTATTGGAGAGCCTGATGTTCATTTTAAAACACAATTACTTTGAGTTTCAAAAACAAATCTACTCGCAAGACACGGGTACCGCTATGGGTTCTAAGATGGCGCCCAGTTTTGCGAATCTATTTGTGGGGCTTTTTGAGGAGACGGTCATATATACCCATCCCCTTTTTGTACATTGTCACTTGTTTAAAAGGTATATTGATGATATTTTTTTTATCTGGGATGGTGGTAGTTTGGAGCTCAATAGATTTTTAACGGATCTTAATTTAAATCAATGGGGCCTTAATTTTACGCAGTCTGTTTACAATAACCATGCAGAATTCCTAGATGTGGTAGTCTTTCATGATGAGTCCAAAAAACTGCGCACTAAGACGCACTTTAAAGCGGTAGATAGTAATAGTTACTTAGATTTTGGTAGTGCCCATTTAAAAAAATGGCTGACTAATATCCCTTTCGGACAGTTTAAAAGGATCCGTAGAAACTGTACCCTTCAGAGCGACTTTGATAAGCAAAGTAAAGCACTAGAAGCAAGATTTGCTGCTAAAAGATATCCAAGGAAACTGGTTAAAGCGTCACTTGATAGAGCCAGACCCCTAACCCAAAAAGAGTGTCTTGCTCCAAAAGATATAACTGAGCATACGGAACAAAAAACTGTACCCTATTGGGCGGGCAATTTTATTACTACTTTTAATCAGGACCATCAGGCCATTAGGAACATTTTTTAATACACATTGGCATGTTTTATGTAAGGATCCTTTTTTGAATTCATTACTACCACCTAAGCCTGGCATCACTTTCAGAAGAGGCCGCACTTTAAAGAATATTTTAGCGCCAAGTAGACTGAAGGCACCCAAGAAGGTTTCAGAGACCTTTTTAACCACAGTTGGGACTTTTAAATGTGGACACAACAGATGTAAGTGCTGCGACTCAATTGTGAGTCGCAGTAAAACATTTGTTTCCACTGTCTCCCATGAAAGTTTTAAAACTAAAACATTCATTAATTGCTCCACACGGTTTGTTGTTTATCTCCTTGAGTGTCCATGTGGCCTACAATACGTGGGTCGTACTACCCAATGCCTCAGGGAGAGGATCAACAAACATCGTAGCAATGCAAATTTAGGGTTCACCTTGCATAGTGTATCTCGGCATCTGCTGACCCACCATCAGTTTGATTTCAGTTGCATGAAACTTTAGGCTGTAGAAAATATTGCACTTGATAATTCCCAGAGATTCAGCTTATTGAGAAGGAGAGAGAATTTCTGGATTTTTAAACTCCGTACTCTTGTACCGTCTGGTTTGAATGAGTTGGTGGAGACTGCCTTGTGATATTGCAACATTCAGCGGTTATAACATCTTAATAGCTTTATTTTTCTATTCTTTTTTTAAAATCTTTTAGACATGGGTATATGATTGTGGAGACATACTGGATGGGGACGCCTTTTGTCTAAGTATTTATCATCACATTTTGTTAGTAGCTGTCACAGCGTTGACTCCTTATTTATACTATTTTATTATTAAGATCCAGGATTAATTTTATTAGTATTTTAATATACCGTATATACTCGAGTATAAGCAGAGTTTTTCAGCACGATTTTTCGTGCTGAAAACACCCCCCTCGGCTTATACTCGAGTGAACTCTCCACCCGCAGTGGTCTTCAACCTGCGGACCTCCAGAGGTTTCAAAACTACAACTCCCAGCAAGCCCGGGCAGCCATCGGCTGTCCGGGCTTGCTGGGAGTTGTAGTTTTGAAACCTCCGGAGGTCCGCAGGTTGAAGACCACTGCGGCCTTCGACATAATCCAGCCCCCTCTCTCCCCCTTTAGTTCTGTACAGTACTCACCTCCGCTCGGCGCTGGTCCGGTGCTGCAGGACTGTCATGTGAGGAGGTCGTCCGGTGGGATAGTGGTTCCGGGCTGCTATGTTCCCCGGGGAGGCCTCTTCTAAGCGCTTCGGGCCCGGCCCCAGGATAGTCACGTTGCCTTGACAACGACGCAGAGGTACGTTCATTGCCAACGTACTTCTGCGTCATCGTCCAGGCAACGCCTCTATTCTGGGCCCGCAGCGCGGAGAAGAGGCGCCCCCAGTGAAGATAGCAGCCCGGAACCACTATCCCACCGGACGACCTCCTCACCGGACAGCCCTGCAGCACCGGACCAGCGCCGAGCGGAGGTGAGTACTGTATAGAACTAAAGGGGGACGAGAGGGGGCTGGATGATGTCGAAGGCCGCAGTGGTCTTCAACCTGCGGACCTCCGGAGGTTTCAAAACTACAACTCCCAGCAAGCCCGGGCAGCCATCGGCTGTCCGGGCTTGCTGGGAGTTGTAGTTTTGAAACCTCCGGAGGTCCGCAGGTTGAAGACCACTGCGGGGGGATGATGACAAGAGGATGATGAAGGGGGGGGTGTGGGATGATGAAGAGGGGTGTGGGATGATGAAGGGGGGTGTGTGGGATGATGACAAGGGGATGATGAAGGGGGGGTGGGATGATTACAAGGGGATGATGAAGGGGGTGGGGATGATGACAAGGGGATGATGAAGGGGGGTGGGGATGATGAAGGGGGGGGTGTGGGATGATGATGAAGGGGGGTGGGGATGATGACAAGGGGATGATGAAGGGGGGTGGGGATGATGACAAGGGGATAATGACAGGTGATGATGATGAGGGTCTGGATGATGACAGGCGGTGATGATGATGAGGATGTTAATGACGGGGGTCTGGATGATGACAGGGGGGGATGATGTATTTCCCAACCTAGGCTTATACTCGAGTCAATAACTTTTCCTGGGATTTTGGGTTGAAATTAGGGGTCTCGGCTTATACTCGGCTCGGCTTATACTCGAGTATATACGGTACTTATATACGGTATTTATTTTGTGTATTATATATATCAATTCATTTTTTATGTAATCATGTACTGTTTATAGGGATCATCGCATTTTTTATTAATTATTTTTTATCAATTAATTTATTCTGGCGTGTTAAATAATTTATTATGTGTGTTCAGAAGGTACATTTTAGTTTGTGGTTGTTGCTGCTAGTAACGCCCAATATGGACATCCTAAGGCGTTTTATGTCTATTATTATTAGAATTTTTATTAATAAAATTTTTTTTTTAATTCCCACCCTTTAACATGGGATATTGTGGATTACTTGTATCTCTTGCCTTCATTTCATTTATTTATTTTTGTATTTACTTTACCTTTTTCTTCCATAGATGGTGTTGTTCCCTATGTTGTTTACTCACTATGTTGGGCGCTCCGCTGCAAGCCGCGCCCCGTGGACTGTGATTGGTTGCTTTCCGTTCAGAGACGTCTGCTTGGCAACGCATCCGTGGATACTCCTGTCACTGCTATGTCGGCGCGTGCTGCGAGTGGAGCGCTTTACAATAGACCGATGCCATTGTTTATGTTTATTTTCAGCCACATGGCTATGTTGTTTACCTCGTCAGAGCTCCCGCAACTGAGCCTCGTTTTGGACAATCACTACCGGGATGTGTTTGTCACATTGCCGATTCCACCCATGTTATATCACTTAGTACTGTTTATATTGATGTTATATTATTATCATAATCGAATGCACACCTGTATGTTTTAGACAATAATTATTTTCTGCTGTTTCTACATGTAAATTAAGTTTTTTGTTAGTGGACTGGATGTGACATTACATTCAGCCCACCCCTTCTTGACCTGTACCTCCTCCACCTTGCCATTATATAAAGGGTGCTTGTTGAAGCAGCACCTAGATCATCTGAGGAAGGGGAATTTACCCCGAAACGCGTCATGATCCTTTTGTTGTTTTGTGTTCAATAAAATTGCTTGATTAAGAACACTTACCTGCATCCTGTGTATACCTGGATAGAGCAGCGCCTGGATCCATTGGTCTTTTTTCTCACAAGTATTCCAATAGCAAAAGAGGGGTGGGCCAGGAGCAGGGACACTGCTGATTGGCCCCTGCCTCTCACAAACGCGCGTACAGCGCTGATTGGAGGCTAATTTGCGCCTCTTAGAAGCCCAGAGGGGGCGGAGCTATAGTGCCCTCAGCTTCTGACAAGGTCAGTTATGGCGCCCATGCCCGCTCCTCTCCCCGAGCGCACATGTCATTCGCATATGCGCTTGCGGGGAAACGCGCGAGTGAGACGCTGCCGGCAGCCGACTGATGCCAAAAGCGAAAGTATGCCGGCGCTTCATGCGCCCGCATTGTAAAAACACCGCGGCTGTCAGCAGCTTAAAGAAACACACACATATCGTTCATGAAAGTGAAAAGTATGAATAAAGCTGTGCCCCAGTCCAAAAATGCTCCTGCTCACCCCAGCAAGAAATATAGAAAAAAACCCTGTCCAGACCAGCCCCTGAGAAAAAGTGGGCAAAAAGTGATGGTCTCCAGAGGTTGCAAGGCTGTACCTAAGGGATAAAGGGAATATACTCACCTCAGTTAGAAGAACTTACCTAATGAAGGCGCTGAACGTTGGCGAGAGGGGGTTAACAGCCCATATACACAATGTCTGTGCACCCTCAATCGCAATGGGGAGACAGTGAGCCGCAGTTCCTGAATCCCCACCTGATAACATGAAAGAAAAAGGAATAAAAAACTAACATATCCCTAACTAGGAAAATAATAAAACTCCAAACCATGTCCACCTCCTTCAGACACTAAGCTAAAACTGATTATCTCAGGTGCCTGTGGGCGGGTATACCCTGCTGGGAGAAGCCGACTTCTCTTGTTGCCATAGTGTCGAGCCTCCTAGTGACAGCAGCATACACCCACTGTGTCCCCCAATGGAGCCGATAGAGACAAAAAAAAATTCTATTATCTTAATGGCCATCTGTGACACCTACAAATTTCACCGATAGGTGCTGTATCATGGCAAGATGATGTTTAGGTAAGGACTCACCTTTTTTGTATGTTTTTGTGGTTTGAAATAATCCAAAATAATAAATATTGTAAAATTTATCTTTACAGATACATTGAACTTCAATCAAGGGAGCCTGCAATCAACATGCTGTTCTTTTTTTTTTTGTATATTTGAAAATAAAGAGGCAAATTATTGTTTGTAAGACTTTACTTTTGCTTTTATGAATCTTAAACTATACAATTGTGTCTTGTCATTACACATGAAGGTATAACCCAAGGTATCAAACTATACAAACACTGAAGGTATAAAAACTATACAAATACTGTATCGTAAATAAACACCAAAAAACCAAGCTACATTCTCCTATAGACTTGACCCTCCTCAACCTCTAAATTTTCATTATAACGCACTTGAGTGTATGTGCTGGGGTAGCTTCTGGGTCTGGCTTGTTGAATTGAAGGTGAAGGTTGAGGATACATCTGAGCTTGTGGAGGGTTCAAAAATTCTTGGGTCATGCGAATTATTCACACCTTATAATTTGCAATTTGTTCCTCTGACATTCGGTCCATAGATGGGACAAGGGTCATAAGAAAGTCCCTATTAGGACTCGGGGCTGGGCCAGTTACTATACCCTCTAGGCGGAGAAGGCGCACATCAATGTGTAAAAACTTTGATGTGCAGAAACCCTCTAGTCTCTGAATTGCTTCAAGAATTAGGTTCTCTCTTTGAGAGGACTATTGTTTTGGAAGAATGTCTCTGAGAAAGTTTATATCGAATGCCACTAGATATAGATTCCTGACGACGTGTTCCAAATTGTTCTTCAGTTCTTGCTACCTCGACAACTTCCTGTACTTCTGGTGGCGATGTTGGTAGCGGTGTTTGAAGTTGCCCTATTTATAAAATAATAAATGTTAATTCTACTACATGGTAAAACACTAAAAATTTGCTTAAAAAATGTTCTTGGTTTTAACCCCTTAAGGACACATGACGTACTGGAACGTCATGTGTCCACTCCCGATCTATAACGCGGGGCCACGGCGTGGCCCCGCGTCATAGCGGGTCGGGCCCGGCCTCTAACAACGGCCGGGACCCGTGGCTAATAGCGCGCGGCATTGATCGCTGTGCCGCGCGCTATTAACCCTTTAGACGCGGCGTTCAAAGTTGAACGCCGCGTCTAAAGTGAAACCGAAAGCATCCCGGCTAGCTCAGTGGGCTGTTCGGGATAGCCGCGGTGAAATCGCGGCATCCCGAACAGCTGACAGGACAGCGGGAGGGCCCCTACCTGCCTCCTCGCTGTCCGATCGCCCAATGACTGCTCAGTGCCTGAGATCCAGGCCTGAGCAGTCATCCGGCAGAATCGTTGATCACTGGTTTCTTATGAGAAACCAGTGATCAACATAGAAGATCAGTGTGTGCAGTGTTATAGGTCCCTATGGGACCTATAACACTGCAAAAAAAAAGTGAAAAAAAAAAGTGAATAAAGATCATTTAACTCCTCCCCTATTAAAAGTTTGAATCACCCCCCTTTTCCAATAAAAAAAAAAACACAGTGTAAATAAAAATAAAAATAAACATATGTGGTATCACCGCGTGCGGAAATGTCCGAATTATAAAAATATATCATTAATTAAACCGCTCGGTCAATGGCGTGCGCGCAAAAAAATTCCAAAGTCCAAAATAGTGCATTTTTGGTCACTTTTTATATCATTTAAAAATGAATAAAAAGTGATCAATAAGTCCTATCAATGCAAAAATGGTACCGTTAAAAACTTCAGATCACGGCGCAAAAAATGAGCCCTCATACCGCCCCATACACGGAAAAATAAAAAAGTTATAGGGGTCAGAAGATGACAATTTTAAACGTATTAATTTTCCTGCATGTAGTTATGATTTTTTCCAGAAGTCCGACAAAATCAAACCTATATAAGTAGGGTATCATTTTAATCGTATGGACCTACAGAATACATATCAGGTGTCATTTTTACCGAAAAATGTACTACGTAGAAACGGAAGCCTCCAAAAGTTACAAAACAGCGTTTTTTTTTTCAATTTTGTCGCACAATGATTTTTTTTCCCGCTTCACCATAGATTTTTGGGCAAAATGACTGACGTCATTACAAAGTAGAATTGGTGGCGCAAAAAATAAGCCATCATATGGATTTTTAGGTGTAAATTTGAAAGAGTTATGATTTTTTAAAGGCAAGGAGCAAAAAACGAAAATGCAAAAACGGAAAAACCTCCGGTCCTTAAGGGGTTAAAGGAGATATGTGTTGAAGATAAATTAAATAGCGCTGAGCCATCAGCCTATCACCAGCCAAGGCTGTGAACAGCGATAGGCTGATGGCTCTTTTAGGTTCAGAGACTAAAGCCATAAAGACATGCAGCTGTGCACAGATGGCCATAGCAAACAATCTGATCACTTTTCACATAGCCCATAGCCTTATATTTTTTTTATTCTTATTCGTAACTTTGTTATACAATAAAATACAAACTTACACTATAACTTCCTGTACTTTACGCAGGAAAGACAACCTGTCTGCAGGCTTGTAATGTGATTTTTTTGGACCCAGAGCCACTTGGCAAGTTTTGATCATGGAGAAACTTAAAGAAGCTGTCACGAACTGATCTCCAGCGCTTTTATACCAACTCCACTAAATTTTCATAGGAGAGAAAAAAAATCTCTCTAGATACATAGATAAAAGTTCAATAGAAACAGCACATCCAGAGAAATGTGAACCTCGGCCCACTGGTTCTTCAATCCATCGAAAAAATGCAGGCAGCACACCACGACTTGTATCCAAAAGGAGTGAGTTTATTCCATGATGTGAGAGAGACTACGTTTCTTCAGCCTCACGCTGGATTTCTTGAGAAAGCCAGCGTGAGGCTGGAGAAACATAGTCTCTCTCACAGCATTGAATAAACTCACTCCTTTTGGATACAAGTCGTGGTGTGCTGCCTGCATTTTTTCGATAGATAGATATACAGAGACATATTAGAGATCTATTTTATTTAAGAGATATAGTTTATTAGAGTTATAAATAGAGATATAGATATATAGATTAGAGATATAGAGATATACATAGAGATAGATATATAGATAGAGCGAGCAATATATATATATATATATATATATATATATATAGATAGAGATATAGTTGTCTAAATTTAAGTTAAATCTAAAATATACTAACTGATTGCTTCCTGCAGTGTTTGGCCACACATCATGAAGTCTGGAAATAATCCAATATACACTTCGTCCCATTTTTTATGATTATAATAGCTGTCGGAGTGTTTGGGGTGCTCTTTGTCCAAAAGTGATGGACGTTCTTGAACAAGATCGATTACATCGTCACTGCTAAAGTCTCTGGGATCGATATTGAACTCTGTATATTTCTTCTTTTTTATATACTGCAAATTTGCAAGATAAAAAAATGTCAAGTCTCCGAGCAACAACAGCATATACCCAAGGTCTGTGTCCCCAATGGAGCCGATAGAGAAATACCAATAACAAAAAGGACCTGAAAAATATCAAGCTACATGTGTCTTTTCTGCACTCACCACGTCCTAACGATACACTGCCATACACCCTTCTACTCCTTCACTGCTCTTGGCATTATCCTTTCTTCGATCTGTAAAGAATTCCAACTAAGCGCAGTCTCCATCGATATCAGACATCACACATCGATACCACAAACACTACTACCAAGTTGAGCTCTTTTCCCCATAAAATAGGATAAAGAATGCTAAGATTTTGCTCTTACGTTTGTAGATAGTGGGCTCTGTACCAAATTCGATTTCCTTTTCTAATTCTGATGAGAAAACACAATAAAAATAGATAAAGCCGCCCCCCTCCTCCCCTTCAAGGACATTATATCACTATAATATACGTTGCCACACAATTTAAGTGAAATTGGCACATATTTATTTACCACACTATAAAGGTTCCTAGCTGCCATATCTTCTGTGAAGTCTTAAAGGGCTCTTGACACTTGAATGCACTGTTGAGATCAATAGGAAGACAAGCAACCCCAGACCCAATCAACACCCAAAATGGACAGATTGTTGTTCTCCTGGTGAGGACTGAAGAATCTGAAACATAGTGAACTAGAAAAGCCTTTTCTGCACTCACCTCACTTTTGGCAATGCACCTCTGCTCCTTCACTGCTCTTGGCATTACCCTTCAATAGATCTGTAAAGAATTCCAACTAAGCACATTCTCCACCGACACCACACATCCAACTTATGCCACAAACACTTCCAAGTCAAGATCTTTTCCCCATGTTATAGGATAAAGAAAGCTAAAAGAGCGATCTTACTTTTGTAGCTAGAGGTCCATGCTAAATTCAATTTTCAATTCCAATTCTGAAGAGAAAAACAGAAAAGCAAGGCAAAGCACCCCCCCCCCCTTCGAGAACATTTCATCACAATAATGTGCATTGGCAAACAATTTTGGTAAACATCTATTATTTACCCCAATAAGCAGGTTCCGAGCTATTCTCAGAAGTCTCAATGGGCTCTTGACACTTCAACTGCACTGTTGAGATGAATGGGAAGACAAGCATCCCCAGACCCACTCCAAGCCAACTTATAAATGTAGACAAACTGTTGCTTAAGTCTGATAGCGTCCTTGCATATCGAAGGAGCCACATTTCTCAATCTAGTTGTACTGGAAAATACCGATAACAAACGGACGGGAAAAATATCAAGCTACATGTGTCTTTTCTGCACTCACCACGTCCTAACGATACACTGCCATACACCCTTCTACTCCTTCACTGCTCTTGGCATTATCCTTTCTTCGATCTGTAAAGAATTCCAACTAAGTGCAGTCTCCATCGATATCAGACATCACACATCGATACCACAAACACTACTACCAAGTTGAGCTCTTTTCCCCATAAAATAGGATAAAGAATGCTAAGATTTTGCTCTTACATTTGTAGATAGTGGGCTCTGTACCAAATTCGATTTCCTTTTCTAATTCTGATGAGAAAACACAATAAAAATAGATAAACCCCCCCCCCCCCCCCTCCTCCCCTTCAAGGACATTATATCACTATAATATACGTTGCCACACAATTTAAGTGAAATTGGCACATATTTATTTACCACACTATAAAGGTTCCTAGCTGCCATATCTTCTGTGAAGTCATAAAGGGCTCTTGACACTTGAATGCACTGTTGAGATCAATAGGAAGACAAGCAACCCCAGACCCAATCAACGCCCAAAATGGACAGATTGTTGTTCTCCTGGTGAGGACTGAAGAATCTGAAACATAGTGAACTAGAAAAGCCTTTTCTGCACTCACCTCACTTTTGGCAATGCACCTCTGCTCCTTCACTGCTCTTGGCATTACCCTTCAATAGATCTGTAAAGAATTCCAACTAAGCACATTCTCCACCGACACCACACATCCAACTTATGCCACAAACACTTCCAAGTCATGATCTTTTCCCCATGTGATAGGATAAAGAAAGCTAAAAGAGCGATCTTACTTTTGTAAGTAGTGGGTCCTGTGCCAAATTCGATTTCCTTTTCTAATTCTGATGAGAAAACACAATAAAAATAGATAAAGCCCCCCCCCCCCTCCCCTTCAAGGACATTATATCACTATAATATACGTTGCCACACAATTTAAGTGAAATTGGCACATATTTATTTACCACACTATAAAGGTTCCTAGCTGCCATATCTTCTGTGATGTCATAAAGGGCTCTTGACACTTGAATGCACTGTTGAGATCAATAGGAAGACAAGCAACCCCAGACCCAATCAACGCCCAAAATGGACAGATTGTTGTTCTCCTGGTGAGGACTGAAGAATCTGAAACATAGTGAACTAGAAAAGCCTTTTCTGCACTCACCTCACTTTTGGCAATGCACCTCTGCTCCTTCACTGCTCTTGGCATTACCCTTCAATAGATCTGTAAAGAATTCCAACTAAGCACATTCTTCACCGACACCACACATCCAACTTATGCCACAAACACTTCCAAGTCAAGATCTTTTCCCCATGTTACAGGATAAAGAAAGCTAAAAGAGCGATCTTACTTTTGTAGCTAGAGGTCCATGCCAAATTCAATTTTCAATTCCAATTCTGAAGAGAAAACACAGAAAAGCAAGGCAAAGCACCCCCCCTTCGAGAACATTTCATCACAATAATGTGCAATGGCAAACAATTTTGGGAAACATCTATTATTTACCCCAATAAGCAGGTTCCAAGCTATCCTCAGGAGTCTCAATGGGCTCTTGACACTTCAACTGCACTGTTGAGATGAATGGGAAGACAAGCATCCCCAGACCCACTCCAAGCCATCTTATAAATGTAGACAAACTGTTGCTTAAGTCTGATAGCGTCCTTGCATATCGAAGGAGCCACATTTCTCAATCATCTAGTTGTACTGGAAAATACCGATAACAAATGGACGGGAAAAATATCAAGCTACATGTGTCTTTTCTGCACTCACCACGTCCTAACGATACACTGCCATACACCCTTCTACTCCTTCACTGCTCTTGGCATTATCCTTTCTTCGATCTGTAAAGAATTCCAACTAAGCGCAGTCTCCATCGATATCAGACATCACACATCGATACCACAAACACTACTACCAAGTTGAGCTCTTTTCCCCATAAAATAGGATAAAGAATGCTAAGATTTTGCTCTTACATTTGTAGATAGTGGGCTCTGTACCAAATTCGATTTCCTTTTCTAATTCTGATGAGAAAACACAATAAAAATAGATAAACCCCCCCCCCCCCCTCCTCCCCTTCAAGGACATTATATCACTATAATATACGTTGCCACACAATTTAAGTGAAATTGGCACATATTTATTTACCACACTATAAAGGTTCCTAGCTGCCATATCTTCTGTGAAGTCATAAAGGGTTCTTGACACTTGAATGCACTGTTGAGATCAATAGGAAGACAAGCAACCCCAGACCCAATCAACGCCCAAAATGGACAGATTGTTGTTCTCCTGGTGAGGACTGAAGAATCTGAAACATAGTGAACTAGAAAAGCCTTTTCTGCACTCACCTCACTTTTGGCAATGCACCTCTGCTCCTTCACTGCTCTTGGCATTACCCTTCAATAGATCTGTAAAGAATTCCAACTAAGCACATTCTCCACCGACACCACACATCCAACTTATGCCACAAACACTTCCAAGTCATGATCTTTTCCCCATGTGATAGGATAAAGAAAGCTAAAAGAGCGATCTTACTTTTGTAAGTAGTGGGTCCTGTGCCAAATTCGATTTCCTTTTCTAATTCTGATGAGAAAACACAATAAAAATAGATAAAGCCCCCCCCCCTCCCCTTCAAGGACATTATATCACTATAATATACGTTGCCACACAATTTAAGTGAAATTGGCACATATTTATTTACCACACTATAAAGGTTCCTAGCTGCCATATCTTCTGTGATGTCATAAAGGGCTCTTGACACTTGAATGCACTGTTGAGATCAATAGGAAGACAAGCAACCCCAGACCCAATCAACGCCCAAAATGGACAGATTGTTGTTCTCCTGGTGAGGACTGAAGAATCTGAAACATAGTGAACTAGAAAAGCCTTTTCTGCACTCACCTCACTTTTGGCAATGCACCTCTGCTCCTTCACTGCTCTTGGCATTACCCTTCAATAGATCTGTAAAGAATTCCAACTAAGCACATTCTCCACCGACACCACACATCCAACTTATGCCACAAACACTTCCAAGTCAAGATCTTTTCCCCATGTGATAGGATAAAGAAAGCTAAAAGAGCGATCTTACTTTTGTAAATAGTGGGTCCTGTGCCAAATTCGATTTCCTTTTCTAATTCTGATGAGAAAACACAATAAAAATAGATAAAGCCCCCCCCCTCCCCTTCAAGGACATTATATCACTATAATATATGTTGCCACACAATTTAAGTGAAATTGGCACATATTTATTTACCACACTATAAAGGTTCCTAGCTGCCATATCTTCTGTAAAGTCATAAAGGGCTCTTGACACTTGAATGCACTGTTGAGATCAATAGGAAGACAAGCAACCCCAGACCCAATCAACGCCCAAAATGGACAGATTGTTGTTCTCCTGGTGAGGACTGAAGAATCTGAAACATAGTGAACTAAAAAAGCCTTTTCTGCACTCACCTCACTTTTGGCAATGCACCTCTGCTCCTTCACTGCTCTTGGCATTACCCTTCAATAGATCTGTAAAGAATTCCAACTAAGCACATTCTCCACCGACACCACACATCCAACTTATGCCACAAACACTTCCAAGTCAAGATCTTTTCCCCATGTTATAGGATAAAGAAAGCTAAAAGAGCGATCTTACTTTTGTAGCTAGAGGTCCATGCCAAATTCAATTTTCAATTCCAATTCTGAAGAGAAAACACAGAAAAGCAAGGCAAAGCACCCCCCCCTTCGAGAACATTTCATCACAATAATGTGCATTGGCAAACAATTTTGGGAAACATCTATTATTTACCCCAATAAGCAGGTTCCGAGCTATCCTCAGGAGTCTCAATGGGCTCTTGACACTTCAACTGCACTGTTGAGATGAATGGGAAGACAAGCATCCCCAGACCCACTCCAAGCCAACTTATAAATGTAGACAAACTGTTGCTTAAGTCTGATAGCGTCCTTGCATATCGAAGGAGCCACATTTCTCAATCTAGTTGTACTGGAAAATACCGATAACAAACGGACGGGAAAAATATCAAGCTACATGTGTCTTTTCTGCACTCACCACGTCCTAACGATACACTGCCATACACCCTTCTACTCCTTCACTGCTCTTGGCATTATCCTTTCTTCGATCTGTAAAGAATTCCAACTAAGCGCAGTCTCCATCGATATCAGACATCACACATCGATACCACAAACACTACTACCAAGTTGAGCTCTTTTCCCCATAAAATAGGATAAAGAATGCTAAGATTTTGCTCTTACATTTGTAGATAGTGGGCTCTGTACCAAATTCGATTTCCTTTTCTAATTCTGATGAGAAAACACAATAAAAATAGATAAACCCCCCCCCCCCCTCCTCCCCTTCAAGGACATTATATCACTATAATATACGTTGCCACACAATTTAAGTGAAATTGGCACATATTTATTTACCACACTATAAAGGTTCCTAGCTGCCATATCTTCTGTGAAGTCATAAAGGGCTCTTGACACTTGAATGCACTGTTGAGATCAATAGGAAGACAAGCAACCCCAGACCCAATCAACGCCCAAAATGGACAGATTGTTGTTCTCCTGGTGAGGACTGAAGAATCTGAAACATAGTGAACTAGAAAAGCCTTTTCTGCACTCACCTCACTTTTGGCAATGCACCTCTGCTCCTTCACTGCTCTTGGCATTACCCTTCAATAGATCTGTAAAGAATTCCAACTAAGCACATTCTCCACCGACACCACACATCCAACTTATGCCACAAACACTTCCAAGTCAAGATCTTTTCCCCATGTTATAGGATAAAGAAAGCTAAAAGAGCGATCTTACTTTTGTAAGTAGTGGGTCCTGTGCCAAATTCGATTTCCTTTTCTAATTCTGATGAGAAAACACAATAAAAATAGATAAAGCCCCCCCCCCCTCCCCTTCAAGGACATTATATCACTATAATATACGTTGCCACACAATTTAAGTGAAATTGGCACATATTTATTTACCACACTATAAAGGTTCCTAGCTGCCATATCTTCTGTGATGTCATAAAGGGCTCTTGACACTTGAATGCACTGTTGAGATCAATAGGAAGACAAGCAACCCCAGACCCAATCAACGCCCAAAATGGACAGATTGTTGTTCTCCTGGTGAGGACTGAAGAATCTGAAACATAGTGAACTAGAAAAGCCTTTTCTGCACTCACCTCACTTTTGGCAATGCACCTCTGCTCCTTCACTGCTCTTGGCATTACCCTTCAATAGATCTGTAAAGAATTCCAACTAAGCACATTCTCCACCGACACCACACATCCAACTTATGCCACAAACACTTCCACGTCAAGATCTTTTCCCCATGTTATAGGATAAAGAAAGCTAAAAGAGCGATCTTACTTTTGTAGCTAGAAGTCCATGCCAAATTCAATTTTCAATTCCAATTCTGAAGAGAAAACACAGAAAAGCAAGGCAAAGCACCCCCCCCCTTCGAGAACATTTCATCACAATAATGTGCATTGGCAAACAATTTTGGGAAACATCTATTATTTACCCCAATAAGCAGGTTCCGAGCTATCCTCAGGAGTCTCAATGGGCTCTTGACACTTCAACTGCACTGTTGAGATGAATGGGAAGACAAGCAACCCCAGCCCCACTCCAAGCCAACTTATAAATGTAGACAAACTGTTGCTTAAGTCTGATAGCGTCCTTGCATATCGAAGGAGCCACATTTCTCAATCATCTAGTTGTACTGGAAAATACCGATAACAAACGGACAGGAAAAATATCAAGCTACATGTGTCTTTTCTGCACTCACCACGTCCTAACGATACACTGCCATACACCCTTCTACTCCTTCACTGCTCTTGGCATTATCCTTTCTTCGATCTGTAAAGAATTCCAACTAAGCGCAGTCTCCATCGATATCAGACATCACACATCGATACCACAAACACTACTACCAAGTTGAGCTCTTTTCCCCATAAAATAGGATAAAGAATGCTAAGATTTTGCTCTTACGTTTGTAGATAGTGGGCTCTGTGCCAAATTCGATTTCCTTTTCTAATTCTGATAAGAAAACACAATAAAAATAGATAAAGCCCCCCCTCCCCTTCAAGGACATTATATCACTATAATATACGTTGCCACACAATTTAAGTGAAATTGGCACATATTTATTTACCACACTATAAAGGTTCCTAGCTGCCATATCTTCTGTGAAGTCAAAAAGGGCTCTTGACACTTGAATGCACTGTTGAGATCAATAGGAAGACAAGCAACCCCAGACCCAATCAACGCCCAAAATGGACAGATTGTTGTTCTCCTGGTGAGGACTGAAGAATCTGAAACATAGTGAACTAGAAAAGCCTTTTCTGCACTCACCTCACTTTTGGCAATGCACCTCTGCTCCTTCACTGCTCTTGGCATTACCCTTCAATAGATCTGTAAAGAATTCCAACTAAGCACATTCTCCACCGACACCACACATCCAACTTATGCCACAAACACTTCCAAGTCAAGATCTTTTCCCCATGTTATAGGATAAAGAAAGCTAAAAGAGCGATCTTACTTTTGTAGCTAGAGGTCCATGCCAAATTCAATTTTCAATTCCAATTCTGAAGAGAAAACACAGAAAAGCAAGGCAAAGCACCCCCCCCTTCGAGAACATTTCATCACAATAATGTGCATTGGCAAACAATTTTGGGAAACATCTATTATTTACCCCAATAAGCAGGTTCCGAGCTATCCTCAGGAGTCTCAATGGGCTCTTGACACTTCAACTGCACTGTTGAGATGAATGGGAAGACAAGCATCCCCAGACCCACTCCAAGCCAACTTATAAATGTAGACAAACTGTTGCTTAAGTCTGATAGCGTCCTTGCATATCGAAGGAGCCACATTTCTCAATCTAGTTGTACTGGAAAATACCGATAACAAACGGACGGGAAAAATATCAAGCTACATGTGTCTTTTCTGCACTCACCACGTCCTAACGATACACTGCCATACACCCTTCTACTCCTTCACTGCTCTTGGCATTATCCTTTCTTCGATCTGTAAAGAATTCCAACTAAGCGCAGTCTCCATCGATATCAGACATCACACATCGATACCACAAACACTACTACCAAGTTGAGCTCTTTTCCCCATAAAATAGGATAAAGAATGCTAAGATTTTGCTCTTACGTTTGTAGATAGTGGGCTCTGTACCAAATTCGATTTCCTTTTCTAATTCTGATGAGAAAACACAATAAAAATAGATAAAGCCGCCCCCCTCCTCCCCTTCAAGAACATTATATCACTATAATATACGTTGCCACACAATTTAAGTGAAATTGGCACATATTTATTTACCACACTATAAAGGTTCCTAGCTGCCATATCTTCTGTGAAGTCATAAAGGGCTCTTGACACTTGAATGCACTGTTGAGATCAATAGGAAGACAAGCAACCCCAGACCCAATCAACGCCCAAAATGGACAGATTGTTGTTCTCCTGGTGAGGACTGAAGAATCTGAAACATAGTGAACTAGAAAAGCCTTTTCTGCACTCACCTCACTTTTGGCAATGCACCTCTGCTCCTTCACTGCTCTTGGCATTACCCTTCAATAGATCTGTAAAGAATTCCAACTAAGCACATTCTCCACCGACATCGCACATCCAACTTATGCCACAAACACTTCCAAGTCATGATCTTTTCCCCATGTGATAGGATAAAGAAAGCTAAAAGAGCGATCTTACTTTTGTAAATAGTGGGTCCTGTGCCAAATTCGATTTCCTTTTCTAATTCTGATAAGAAAACACAATAAAAATAGATAAAGCCCCCCCCCCTCCCCTTCAAGGACATTATATCACTATAATATACGTTGCCACACAATTTAAGTGAAATTGGCACATATTTATTTACCACACTATAAAGGTTCCTAGCTGTCATATCTTCTGTTAAGTCATAAAGGGCTCTTGACACTTGAATGCACTGTTGAGATCAATAGGAAGACAAGCAACCCCAGACCCAATCAACGCCCAAAATGGACAGATTGTTGTTCTCCTGGTGAGGACTGAAGAATCTGAAACATAGTGAACTAAAAAAGCCTTTTCTGCACTCACCTCACTTTTGGCAATGCACCTCTGCTCCTTCACTGCTCTTGGCATTACCCTTCAATAGATCTGTAAAGAATTCCAACTAAGCACATTCTCCACCGACACCACACATCCAACTTATGCCACAAACACTTCCAAGTCAAGATCTTTTCCCCATGTTATAGGATAAAGAAAGCTAAAAGAGCGATCTTACTTTTGTAGCTAGAAGTCCATGCCAAATTCAATTTTCAATTCCAATTCTGAAGAGAAAACACAGAAAAGCAAGGCAAAGCACCCCCCCCCTTCGAGAACATTTCATCACAATAATGTGCATTGGCAAACAATTTTGGTAAACATCTATTATTTACCCCAATAAGCAGGTTCCGAGCTATCCTCAGGAGTCTCAATGGGCTCTTGACACTTCAACTGCACTGTTGAAATGAATGGGAAGACAAGCAACCCCAGCCCCACTCCAAGCCAACTTATAAATGTAGACAAACTGTTGCTTAAGTCTGATAGCGTCCTTGCATATCGAAGGAGCCACATTTCTCAATCATCTAGTTGTACTGGAAAATACCGATAACAAACGGACAGGAAAAATATCAAACTACATGTGTCTTTTCTGCACTCACCACGTCCTAACGATACACTGCCATACACCCTTCTACTCCTTCACTGCTCTTGGCATTATCCTTTCTTCGATCTGTAAAGAATTCCAACTAAGCGCAGTCTCCATCGATATCAGACATCACACATCGATACCACAAACACTACTACCAAGTTGAGCTCTTTTCCCCATAAAATAGGATAAAGAATGCTAAGATTTTGCTCTTACGTTTGTAGATAGTGGGCTCTGTGCCAAATTCGATTTCCTTTTCTAATTCTGATAAGAAAACACAATAAAAATAGATAAAGCCCCCCCCCTCCCCTTCAAGGACATTATATCACTATAATATACGTTGCCACACAATTTAAGTGAAATTGGCACATATTTATTTACCACACTATAAAGGTTCCTAGCTGCCATATCTTCTGTGAAGTCATAAAGGGCTCTTGACACTTGAATGCACTGTTGAGATCAATAGGAAGACAAGCAACCCCAGACCCAATCAACGCCCAAAATGGACAGATTGTTGTTCTCCTGGTGAGGACTGAAGAATCTGAAACATAGTGAACTAGAAAAGCCTTTTCTGCACTCACCTCACTTTTGGCAATGCACCTCTGCTCCTTCACTGCTCTTGGCATTACCCTTCAATAGATCTGTAAAGAATTCCAACTAAGCACATTCTCCACCGACACCACACATCCAACTTATGCCACAAACACTTCCAAGTCAAGATCTTTTCCCCATGTTATAGGATAAAGAAAGCTAAAAGAGCGATCTTACTTTTGTAGCTAGAGGTCCATGCCAAATTCAATTTTCAATTCCAATTCTGAAGAGAAAACACAGAAAAGCAAGGCAAAGCACCCCCCCCCTTCGAGAACATTTCATCACAATAATGTGCATTGGCAAACAATTTTGGGAAACATCTATTATTTACCCCAATAAGCAGGTTCCGAGCTATCCTCAGGAGTCTCAATGGGCTCTTGACACTTCAACTGCACTGTTGAGATGAATGGGAAGACAAGCATCCCCAGACCCACTCCAAGCCAACTTATAAATGTAGACAAACTGTTGCTTAAGTCTGATAGCGTCCTTGCATATCGAAGGAGCCACATTTCTCAATCATCTAGTTGTACTGGAAAATACCGATAACAAATGGACGGGAAAAATATCAAGCTACATGTGTCTTTTCTGCACTCACCACATCCTAACGATACACTGCCATACACCCTTCTACTCCTTCACTGCTCTTGGCATTATCCTTTCTTCGATCTGTAAAGAATTCCAACTAAGCGCAGTCTCCATCGATATCAGACATCACACATCGATACCACAAACACTACTACCAAGTTGAGCTCTTTTCCCCATAAAATAGGATAAAAAATGCTAAGATTTTGCTCTTACGTTTGTAGATAGTGGGCTCTGTACCAAATTCGATTTCGTTTTCTAATTCTGATGAGAAAACACAATAAAAATAGATAAAGCCCCCCCCCTCCCCTTCAAGGACATTATATCACTATAATATACGTTGCCACACAATTTAAGTGAAATTGGCACATATTTATTTACCACACTATAAAGGTTCCTAGCTGCCATATCTTCTGTGAAGTCATAAAGGGCTCTTGACACTTGAATGCACTGTTGAGATCAATAGGAAGACAAGCAACCCCAGACCCAATCAACGCCCAAAATGGACAGATTGTTGTTCTCCTGGTGAGGACTGAAGAATCTGAAACATAGTGAACTAGAAAAGCCTTTTCTGCACTCACCTCACTTTTGGCAATGCACCTCTGCTCCTTCACTGCTCTTGGCATTACCCTTCAATAGATCTGTAAAGAATTCCAACTAAGCACATTCTCCACCGACACCACACATCCAACTTATGCCACAAACACTTCCAAGTCAAGATCTTTTCCCCATGTTATAGGATAAAGAAAGCTAAAAGAGCGATCTTACTTTTGTAGCTAGAGGTCCATGCCAAATTCAATTTTCAATTCCAATTCTGAAGAGAAAACACAGAAAAGCAAGGCAAAGCACCCCCCCCTTCGAGAACATTTCATCACAATAATGTGCATTGGCAAACAATTTTGGGAAACATCTATTATTTACCCCAATAAGCAGGTTCCGAGCTATCCTCAGGAGTCTCAATGGGCTCTTGACACTTCAACTGCACTGTTGAGATGAATGGGAAGACAAGCATCCCCAGACCCACTCCAAGCCAACTTATAAATGTAGACAAACTGTTGCTTAAGTCTGATAGCGTCCTTGCATATCGAAGGAGCCACATTTCTCAATCTAGTTGTACTGGAAAATACCGATAACAAACGGACGGGAAAAATATCAAGCTACATGTGTCTTTTCTGCACTCACCACGTCCTAACGATACACTGCCATACACCCTTCTACTACTTCACTGCTCTTGGCATTATCCTTTCTTCGATCTGTAAAGAATTCCAACTAAGCGCAGTCTCCATCGATATCAGACATCACACATCGATACCACAAACACTACTACCAAGTTGAGCTCTTTTCCCCATAAAATAGGATAAAGAATGCTAAGATTTTGCTCTTACGTTTGTAGATAGTGGGCTCTGTACCAAATTCGATTTCCTTTTCTAATTCTGATGAGAAAACACAATAAAAATAGATAAAGCCGCCCCCCTCCTCCCCTTCAAGAACATTATATCACTATAATATACGTTGCCACACAATTTAAGTGAAATTGGCACATATTTATTTACCACACTATAAAGGTTCCTAGCTGCCATATCTTCTGTGAAGTCATAAAGGGCTCTTGACACTTGAATGCACTGTTGAGATCAATAGGAAGACAAGCAACCCCAGACCCAATCAACGCCCAAAATGGACAGATTGTTGTTCTCCTGGTGAGGACTGAAGAATCTGAAACATAGTGAACTAGAAAAGCCTTTTCTGCACTCACCTCACTTTTGGCAATGCACCTCTGCTCCTTCACTGCTCTTGGCATTACCCTTCAATAGATCTGTAAAGAATTCCAACTAAGCACATTCTCCACCGACATCGCACATCCAACTTATGCCACAAACACTTCCAAGTCATGATCTTTTCCCCATGTGATAGGATAAAGAAAGCTAAAAGAGCGATCTTACTTTTGTAAATAGTGGGTCCTGTGCCAAATTCGATTTCCTTTTCTAATTCTGATAAGAAAACACAATAAAAATAGATAAAGCCCCCCCCCCTCCCCTTCAAGGACATTATATCACTATAATATACGTTGCCACACAATTTAAGTGAAATTGGCACATATTTATTTACCACACTATAAAGGTTCCTAGCTGTCATATCTTCTGTTAAGTCATAAAGGGCTCTTGACACTTGAATGCACTGTTGAGATCAATAGGAAGACAAGCAACCCCAGACCCAATCAACGCCCAAAATGGACAGATTGTTGTTCTCCTGGTGAGGACTGAAGAATCTGAAACATAGTGAACTAAAAAAGCCTTTTCTGCACTCACCTCACTTTTGGCAATGCACCTCTGCTCCTTCACTGCTCTTGGCATTACCCTTCAATAGATCTGTAAAGAATTCCAACTAAGCACATTCTCCACCGACACCACACATCCAACTTATGCCACAAACACTTCCAAGTCAAGATCTTTTCCCCATGTTATAGGATAAAGAAAGCTAAAAGAGCGATCTTACTTTTGTAGCTAGAAGTCCATGCCAAATTCAATTTTCAATTCCAATTCTGAAGAGAAAACACAGAAAAGCAAGGCAAAGCACCCCCCCCCCTTCGAGAACATTTCATCACAATAATGTGCATTGGCAAACAATTTTGGTAAACATCTATTATTTACCCTAATAAGCAGGTTCCGAGCTATCCTCAGGAGTCTCAATGGGCTCTTGACACTTCAACTGCACTGTTGAGATGAATGGGAAGACAAGCAACCCCAGCCCCACTCCAAGCCAACTTATAAATGTAGACAAACTGTTGCTTAAGTCTGATAGCGTCCTTGCATATCGAAGGAGCCACATTTCTCAATCATCTAGTTGTACTGGAAAATACCGATAACAAACGGACAGGAAAAATATCAAACTACATGTGTCTTTTCTGCACTCAGCACGTCCTAACGATACACTGCCATACACCCTTCTACTCCTTCACTGCTCTTGGCATTATCCTTTCTTCGATCTGTAAAGAATTCCAACTAAGCGCAGTCTCCATCGATATCAGACATCACACATCGATACCACAAACACTACTACCAAGTTGAGCTCTTTTCCCCATAAAATAGGATAAAGAATGCTAAGATTTTGCTCTTACGTTTGTAGATAGTGGGCTCTGTGCCAAATTCGATTTCCTTTTCTAATTCTGATAAGAAAACACAATAAAAATAGATAAAGCCCCCCCCCCTCCCCTTCAAGGACATTATATCACTATAATATACGTTGCCACACAATTTAAGTGAAATTGGCACATATTTATTTACCACACTATAAAGGTTCCTAGCTGCCATATCTTCTGTGAAGTCATAAAGGGCTCTTGACACTTGAATGCACTGTTGAGATCAATAGGAAGACAAGCAACCCCAGACCCAATCAACGCCCAAAATGGACAGATTGTTGTTCTCCTGGTGAGGACTGAAGAATCTGAAACATAGTGAACTAGAAAAGCCTTTTCTGCACTCACCTCACTTTTGGCAATGCACCTCTGCTCCTTCACTGCTCTTGGCATTACCCTTCAATAGATCTGTAAAGAATTCCAACTAAGCACATTCTCCACCGACACCACACATCCAACTTATGCCACAAACACTTCCAAGTCAAGATCTTTTCCCCATGTTATAGGATAAAGAAAGCTAAAAGAGCGATCTTACTTTTGTAGCTAGAAGTCCATGCCAAATTCAATTTTCAATTCCAATTCTGAAGAGAAAACACAGAAAAGCAAGGCAAAGCACCCCCCCCCTTCGAGAACATTTCATCACAATAATGTGCATTGGCAAACAATTTTGGTAAACATCTATTATTTACCCCAATAAGCAGGTTCCGAGCTATCCTCAGGAGTCTCAATGGGCTCTTGACACTTCAACTGCACTGTTGAGATGAATGGGAAGACAAGCAACCCCAGCCCCACTCCAAGCCAACTTATAAATGTAGACAAACTGTTGCTTAAGTCTGATAGCGTCCTTGCATATCGAAGGAGCCACATTTCTCAATCATCTAGTTGTACTGGAAAATACCGATAACAAACGGACAGGAAAAATATCAAACTACATGTGTCTTTTCTGCACTCACCACGTCCTAACGATACACTGCCATACACCCTTCTACTCCTTCACTGCTCTTGGCATTATCCTTTCTTCGATCTGTAAAGAATTCCAACTAAGCGCAGTCTCCATCGATATCAGACATCACACATCGATACCACAAACACTACTACCAAGTTGAGCTCTTTTCCCCATAAAATAGGATAAAGAATGCTCAGATTTTGCTCTTACGTTTGTAGATAGTGGGCTCTGTGCCAAATTCGATTTCCTTTTCTAATTCTGATAAGAAAACACAATAAAAATAGATAAAGCCCCCCCCCTCCCCTTCAAGGACATTATATCACTATAATATACGTTGCCACACAATTTAAGTGAAATTGGCACATATTTATTTACCACACTATAAAGGTTCCTAGCTGCCATATCTTCTGTGAAGTCATAAAGGGCTCTTGACACTTGAATGCACTGTTGAGATCAATAGGAAGACAAGCAACCCCAGACCCAATCAACGCCCAAAATGGACAGATTGTTGTTCTCCTGGTGAGGACTGAAGAATCTGAAACATAGTGAACTAGAAAAGCCTTTTCTGCACTCACCTCACTTTTGGCAATGCACCTCTGCTCCTTCACTGCTCTTGGCATTACCCTTCAATAGATCTGTAAAGAATTCCAACTAAGCACATTCTCCACCGACACCACACATCCAACTTATGCCACAAACACTTCCAAGTCAAGATCTTTTCCCCATGTTATAGGATAAAGAAAGCTAAAAGAGCGATCTTACTTTTGTAGCTAGAGGTCCATGCCAAATTCAATTTTCAATTCCAATTCTGAAGAGAAAACACAGAAAAGCAAGGCAAAGCACCCCCCCCTTCGAGAACATTTCATCACAATAATGTGCATTGGCAAACAATTTTGGGAAACATCTATTATTTACCCCAATAAGCAGGTTCCGAGCTATCCTCAGGAGTCTCAATGGGCTCTTGACACTTCAACTGCACTGTTGAGATGAATGGGAAGACAAGCATCCCCAGACCCACTCCAAGCCAACTTATAAATGTAGACAAACTGTTGCTTAAGTCTGATAGCGTCCTTGCATATCGAAGGAGCCACATTTCTCAATCTAGTTGTACTGGAAAATACCGATAAACGGACGGGAAAAATATCAAGCTACATGTGTCTTTTCTGCACTCACCACGTCCTAACGATACACTGCCATACACCCTTCTACTCCTTCACTGCTCTTGGCATTATCCTTTCTTCGATCTGTAAAGAATTCCAACTAAGCGCAGTCTCCATCGATATCAGACATCACACATCGATACCACAAACACTACTACCAAGTTGAGCTCTTTTCCCCATAAAATAGGATAAAGAATGCTAAGATTTTGCTCTTACGTTTGTAGATAGTGGGCTCTGTACCAAATTCGATTTCCTTTTCTAATTCTGATGAGAAAACACAATAAAAATAGATAAAGCCGCCCCCCTCCTCCCCTTCAAGGACATTATATCACTATAATATACGTTGCCACACAATTTAAGTGAAATTGGCACATATTTATTTACCACACTATAAAGGTTCCTAGCTGCCATATCTTCTGTGAAGTCATAAAGGGCTCTTGACACTTGAATGCACTGTTGAGATCAATAGGAAGACAAGCAACCCCAGACCCAATCAACGCCCAAAATGGACAGATTGTTGTTCTCCTGGTGAGGACTGAAGAATCTGAAACATAGTGAACTAGGAAAGCCTTTTCTGCACTCACCGCACTTTTGGCAATGCACCTCTGCTCCTTCACTGCTCTTGGCATTACCCTTCAATAGATCTGTAAAGAATTCCAACTAAGCACATTCTCCACCGACATCGCACATCCAACTTATGCCACAAACACTTCCAAGTCATGATCTTTTCCCCATGTGATAGGATAAAGAAAGCTAAAAGAGCGATCTTACTTTTGTAAATAGTGGGTCCTGTGCCAAATTCGATTTCCTTTTCTAATTCTGATAAGAAAACACAATAAAAATAGATAAAGCCCCCCCCCCTCCCCTTCAAGGACATTATATCACTATAATATACGTTGCCACACAATTTAAGTGAAATTGGCACATATTTATTTACCACACTATAAAGGTTCCTAGCTGTCATATCTTCTGTTAAGTCATAAAGGGCTCTTGACACTTGAATGCACTGTTGAGATCAATAGGAAGACAAGCAACCCCAGACCCAATCAACGCCCAAAATGGACAGATTGTTGTTCTCCTGGTGAGGACTGAAGAATCTGAAACATAGTGAACTAAAAAAGCCTTTTCTGCACTCACCTCACTTTTGGCAATGCACCTCTGCTCCTTCACTGCTCTTGGCATTACCCTTCAATAGATCTGTAAAGAATTCCAACTAAGCACATTCTCCACCGACACCACACATCCAACTTATGCCACAAACACTTCCAAGTCAAGATCTTTTCCCCATGTTATAGGATAAAGAAAGCTAAAAGAGCGATCTTACTTTTGTAGCTAGAAGTCCATGCCAAATTCAATTTTCAATTCCAATTCTGAAGAGAAAACACAGAAAAGCAAGGCAAAGCACCCCCCCCCTTCGAGAACATTTCATCACAATAATGTGCATTGGCAAACAATTTTGGGAAACATCTATTATTTACCCCAATAAGCAGGTTCCGAGCTATCCTCAGGAGTCTCAATGGGCTCTTGACACTTCAACTGCACTGTTGAGATGAATGGGAAGACAAGCAACCCCAGCCCCACTCCAAGCCAACTTATAAATGTAGACAAACTGTTGCTTAAGTCTGATAGCGTCCTTGCATATCGAAGGAGCCACATTTCTCAATCATCTAGTTGTACTGGAAAATACCGATAACAAACGGACAGGAAAAATATCAAACTACATGTGTCTTTTCTGCACTCAGCACGTCCTAACGATACACTGCCATACACCCTTCTACTCCTTCACTGCTCTTGGCATTATCCTTTCTTCGATCTGTAAAGAATTCCAACTAAGCGCAGTCTCCATCGATATCAGACATCACACATCGATACCACAAACACTACTACCAAGTTGAGCTCTTTTCCCCATAAAATAGGATAAAGAATGCTAAGATTTTGCTCTTACGTTTGTAGACAGTGGGCTCTGTGCCAAATTCGATTTCCTTTTCTAATTCTGATAAGAAAACACAATAAAAATAGATAAAGCCCCCCCCCTCCCCTTCAAGGACATTATATCACTATAATATACGTTGCCACACAATTTAAGTGAAATTGGCACATATTTATTTACCACACTATAAAGGTTCCTAGCTGCCATATCTTCTGTGAAGTCATAAAGGGCTCTTGACACTTGAATGCACTGTTGAGATCAATAGGAAGACAAGCAACCCCAGACCCAATCAACGCCCAAAATGGACAGATTGTTGTTCTCCTGGTGAGGACTGAAGAATCTGAAACATAGTGAACTAGAAAAGCCTTTTCTGCACTCACCTCACTTTTGGCAATGCACCTCTGCTCCTTCACTGCTCTTGGCATTACCCTTCAATAGATCTGTAAAGAATTCCAACTAAGCACATTCTCCACCGACACCACACATCCAACTTATGCCACAAACACTTCCAAGTCAAGATCTTTTCCCCATGTTATAGGATAAAGAAAGCTAAAAGAGCGATCTTACTTTTGTAGCTAGAGGTCCATGCCAAATTCAATTTTCAATTCCAATTCTGAAGAGAAAACACAGAAAAGCAAGGCAAAGCACCCCCCCCCCTTCGAGAACATTTCATCACAATAATGTGCATTGGCAAACAATTTTGGGAAACATCTATTATTTACCCCAATAAGCAGGTTCCGAGCTATCCTCAGGAGTCTCAATGGGCTCTTGACACTTCAACTGCACTGTTGAGATGAATGGGAAGACAAGCATCCCCAGACCCACTCCAAGCCAACTTATAAATGTAGACAAACTGTTGCTTAAGTCTGATAGCGTCCTTGCATATCGAAGGAGCCACATTTCTCAATCATCTAGTTGTACTGGAAAATACCGATAACAAACAGACAGGAAAAATATCAAACTACATGTGTCTTTTCTGCACTCACCACGTCCTAACGATACACTGCCATACACCCTTCTACTCCTTCACTGCTCTTGGCATTATCCTTTCTTCGATCTGTAAAGAATTCCAACTAAGCGCAGTCTCCATCGATATCAGACATCACACATCGATACCACAAACACTACTACCAAGTTGAGCTCTTTTCCCCATAAAATAGGATAAAGAATGCTAAGATTTTGCTCTTACGTTTGTAGATAGTGGGCTCTGTGCCAAATTCGATTTCCTTTTCTAATTCTGATAAGAAAACACAATAAAAATAGATAAAGCCCCCCCCCTCCCCTTCAAGGACATTATATCACTATAATATACGTTGCCACACAATTTAAGTGAAATTGGCACATATTTATTTACCACACTATAAAGGTTCCTAGCTGCCATATCTTCTGTGAAGTCATAAAGGGCTCTTGACACTTGAATGCACTGTTGAGATCAATAGGAAGACAAGCAACCCCAGACCCAATCAACGCCCAAAATGGACAGATTGTTGTTCTCCTGGTGAGGACTGAAGAATCTGAAACATAGTGAACTAGAAAAGCCTTTTCTGCACTCACCTCACTTTTGGCAATGCACCTCTGCTCCTTCACTGCTCTTGGCATTACCCTTCAATAGATCTGTAAAGAATTCCAACTAAGCACATTCTCCACCGACACCACACATCCAACTTATGCCACAAACACTTCCAAGTCAAGATCTTTTCCCCATGTTATAGGATAAAGAAAGCTAAAAGAGCGATCTTACTTTTGTAGCTAGAAGTCCATGCCAAATTCAATTTTCAATTCCAATTCTGAAGAGAAAACACAGAAAAGCAAGGCAAAGCACCCCCCCCCCCTTCGAGAACATTTCATCACAATAATGTGCATTGGCAAACAATTTTGGTAAACATCTATTATTTACCCCAATAAGCAGGTTCCGAGCTATCCTCAGGAGTCTCAATGGGCTCTTGACACTTCAACTGCACTGTTGAGATGAATGGGAAGACAAGCAACCCCAGCCCCACTCCAAGCCAACTTATAAATGTAGACAAACTGTTGCTTAAGTCTGATAGCGTCCTTGCATATCGAAGGAGCCACATTTCTCAATCATCTAGTTGTACTGGAAAATACCGATAACAAACGGACAGGAAAAATATCAAACTACATGTGTCTTTTCTGCACTCACCACGTCCTAACGATACACTGCCATACACCCTTCTACTCCTTCACTGCTCTTGGCATTATCCTTTCTTCGATCTGTAAAGAATTCCAACTAAGCGCAGTCTCCATCGATATCAGACATCACACATCGATACCACAAACACTACTACCAAGTTGAGCTCTTTTCCCCATAAAATAGGATAAAGAATGCTAAGATTTTGCTCTTACGTTTGTAGACAGTGGGCTCTGTGCCAAATTCGATTTCCTTTTCTAATTCTGATAAGAAAACACAATAAAAATAGATAAAGCCCCCCCCCTCCCCTTCAAGGACATTATATCACTATAATATACGTTGCCACACAATTTAAGTGAAATTGGCACATATTTATTTACCACACTATAAAGGTTCCTAGCTGCCATATCTTCTGTGAAGTCATAAAGGGCTCTTGACACTTGAATGCACTGTTGAGATCAATAGGAAGACAAGCAACCCCAGACCCAATCAACGCCCAAAATGGACAGATTGTTGTTCTCCTGGTGAGGACTGAAGAATCTGAAACATAGTGAACTAGAAAAGCCTTTTCTGCACTCACCTCACTTTTGGCAATGCACCTCTGCTCCTTCACTGCTCTTGGCATTACCCTTCAATAGATCTGTAAAGAATTCCAACTAAGCACATTCTCCACCGACACCACACATCCAACTTATGCCACAAACACTTCCAAGTCAAGATCTTTTCCCCATGTTATAGGATAAAGAAAGCTAAAAGAGCGATCTTACTTTTGTAGCTAGAGGTCCATGCCAAATTCAATTTTCAATTCCAATTCTGAAGAGAAAACACAGAAAAGCAAGGCAAAGCACCCCCCCCCCTTCGAGAACATTTCATCACAATAATGTGCATTGGCAAACAATTTTGGGAAACATCTATTATTTACCCCAATAAGCAGGTTCCGAGCTATCCTCAGGAGTCTCAATGGGCTCTTGACACTTCAACTGCACTGTTGAGATGAATGGGAAGACAAGCATCCCCAGCCCCACTCCAAGCCAACTTATAAATGTAGACAAACTGTTGCTTAAGTCTGATAGCGTCCTTGCATATCGAAGGAGCCACATTTCTCAATCATCTAGTTGTACTGGAAAATACCGATAACAAACAGACAGGAAAAATATCAAACTACATGTGTCTTTTCTGCACTCACCACGTCCTAACGATACACTGCCATACACCCTTCTACTCCTTCACTGCTCTTGGCATTATCCTTTCTTCGATCTGTAAAGAATTCCAACTAAGCGCAGTCTCCATCGATATCAGACATCACACATCGATACCACAAACACTACTACCAAGTTGAGCTCTTTTCCCCATAAAATAGGATAAAGAATGCTAAGATTTTGCTCTTACGTTTGTAGATAGTGGGCTCTGTGCCAAATTCGATTTCCTTTTCTAATTCTGATAAGAAAACACAATAAAAATAGATAAAGCCCCCCCCCTCCCCTTCAAGGACATTATATCACTATAATATACGTTGCCACACAATTTAAGTGAAATTGGCACATATTTATTTACCACACTATAAAGGTTCCTAGCTGCCATATCTTCTGTGAAGTCATAAAGGGCTCTTGACACTTGAATGCACTGTTGAGATCAATAGGAAGACAAGCAACCCCAGACCCAATCAACGCCCAAAATGGACAGATTGTTGTTCTCCTGGTGAGGACTGAAGAATCTGAAACATAGTGAACTAGAAAAGCCTTTTCTGCACTCACCTCACTTTTGGCAATGCACCTCTGCTCCTTCACTGCTCTTGGCATTACCCTTCAATAGATCTGTAAAGAATTCCAACTAAGCACATTCTCCACCGACACCACACATCCAACTTATGCCACAAACACTTCCAAGTCAAGATCTTTTCCCCATGTTATAGGATAAAGAAAGCTAAAAGAGCGATCTTACTTTTGTAGCTAGAAGTCCATGCCAAATTCAATTTTCAATTCCAATTCTGAAGAGAAAACACAGAAAAGCAAGGCAAAGCACCCCCCCCCCCTTCGAGAACATTTCATCACAATAATGTGCATTGGCAAACAATTTTGGTAAACATCTATTATTTACCCCAATAAGCAGGTTCCGAGCTATCCTCAGGAGTCTCAATGGGCTCTTGACACTTCAACTGCACTGTTGAGATGAATGGGAAGACAAGCAACCCCAGCCCCACTCCAAGCCAACTTATAAATGTAGACAAACTGTTGCTTAAGTCTGATAGCGTCCTTGCATATCGAAGGAGCCACATTTCTCAATCATCTAGTTGTACTGGAAAATACCGATAACAAACGGACAGGAAAAATATCAAGCTACATGTGTCTTTTCTGCACTCACCACGTCCTAACGATACACTGCCATACACCCTTCTACTCCTTCACTGCTCTTGGCATTATCCTTTCTTCGATCTGTAAAGAATTCCAACTAAGCGCAGTCTCCATCGATATCAGACATCACACATCGATACCACAAACACTACTACCAAGTTGAGCTCTTTTCCCCATAAAATAGGATAAAGAATGCTAAGATTTTGCTCTTACGTTTGTAGATAGTGGGCTCTGTGCCAAATTCGATTTCCTTTTCTAATTCTGATAAGAAAACACAATAAAAATAGATAAAGCCCCCCCCCTCCCCTTCAAGGACATTATATCACTATAATATACGTTGCCACACAATTTAAGTGAAATTGGCACATATTTATTTACCACACTATAAAGGTTCCTAGCTGCCATATCTTCTGTGAAGTCATAAAGGGCTCTTGACACTTGAATGCACTGTTGAGATCAATAGGAAGACAAGCAACCCCAGACCCAATCAACGCCCAAAATGGACAGATTGTTGTTCTCCTGGTGAGGACTGAAGAATCTGAAACATAGTGAACTAGAAAAGCCTTTTCTGCACTCACCTCACTTTTGGCAATGCACCTCTGCTCCTTCACTGCTCTTGGCATTACCCTTCAATAGATCTGTAAAGAATTCCAACTAAGCACATTCTCCACCGACACCACACATCCAACTTATGCCACAAACACTTCCAAGTCAAGATCTTTTCCCCATGTTATAGGATAAAGAAAGCTAAAAGAGCGATCTTACTTTTGTAGCTAGAAGTCCATGCCAAATTCAATTTTCAATTCCAATTCTGAAGAGAAAACACAGAAAAGCAAGGCAAAGCACCCCCCCCCTTCGAGAACATTTCATCACAATAATGTGCATTGGCAAACAATTTTGGTAAACATCTATTATTTACCCCAATAAGCAGGTTCCGAGCTATCCTCAGGAGTCTCAATGGGCTCTTGACACTTCAACTGCACTGTTGAGATGAATGGGAAGACAAGCATCCCCAGACCCACTCCAAGCCAACTTATAAATGTAGACAAACTGTTGCTTAAGTCTGATAGCGTCCTTGCATATCGAAGGAGCCACATTTCTCAATCTAGTTGTACTGGAAAATACCGATAACAAACGGACGGGAAAAATATCAAGCTACATGTGTCTTTTCTGCACTCACCACGTCCTAACGATACACTGCCATACACCCTTCTACTACTTCACTGCTCTTGGCATTATCCTTTCTTCGATCTGTAAAGAATTCCAACTAAGCGCAGTCTCCATCGATATCAGACATCACACATCGATACCACAAACACTACTACCAAGTTGAGCTCTTTTCCCCATAAAATAGGATAAAGAATGCTAAGATTTTGCTCTTACGTTTGTAGATAGTGGGCTCTGTACCAAATTCGATTTCCTTTTCTAATTCTGATGAGAAAACACAATAAAAATAGATAAAGCCGCCCCCCTCCTCCCCTTCAAGAACATTATATCACTATAATATACGTTGCCACACAATTTAAGTGAAATTGGCACATATTTATTTACCACACTATAAAGGTTCCTAGCTGCCATATCTTCTGTGAAGTCATAAAGGGCTCTTGACACTTGAATGCACTGTTGAGATCAATAGGAAGACAAGCAACCCCAGACCCAATCAACGCCCAAAATGGACAGATTGTTGTTCTCCTGGTGAGGACTGAAGAATCTGAAACATAGTGAACTAGAAAAGCCTTTTCTGCACTCACCTCACTTTTGGCAATGCACCTCTGCTCCTTCACTGCTCTTGGCATTACCCTTCAATAGATCTGTAAAGAATTCCAACTAAGCACATTCTCCACCGACATCGCACATCCAACTTATGCCACAAACACTTCCAAGTCATGATCTTTTCCCCATGTGATAGGATAAAGAAAGCTAAAAGAGCGATCTTACTTTTGTAAATAGTGGGTCCTGTGCCAAATTCGATTTCCTTTTCTAATTCTGATAAGAAAACACAATAAAAATAGATAAAGCCCCCCCCCCTCCCCTTCAAGGACATTATATCACTATAATATACGTTGCCACACAATTTAAGTGAAATTGGCACATATTTATTTACCACACTATAAAGGTTCCTAGCTGTCATATCTTCTGTTAAGTCATAAAGGGCTCTTGACACTTGAATGCACTGTTGAGATCAATAGGAAGACAAGCAACCCCAGACCCAATCAACGCCCAAAATGGACAGATTGTTGTTCTCCTGGTGAGGACTGAAGAATCTGAAACATAGTGAACTAAAAAAGCCTTTTCTGCACTCACCTCACTTTTGGCAATGCACCTCTGCTCCTTCACTGCTCTTGGCATTACCCTTCAATAGATCTGTAAAGAATTCCAACTAAGCACATTCTCCACCGACACCACACATCCAACTTATGCCACAAACACTTCCAAGTCAAGATCTTTTCCCCATGTTATAGGATAAAGAAAGCTAAAAGAGCGATCTTACTTTTGTAGCTAGAAGTCCATGCCAAATTCAATTTTCAATTCCAATTCTGAAGAGAAAACACAGAAAAGCAAGGCAAAGCACCCCCCCCCCTTCGAGAACATTTCATCACAATAATGTGCATTGGCAAACAATTTTGGTAAACATCTATTATTTACCCTAATAAGCAGGTTCCGAGCTATCCTCAGGAGTCTCAATGGGCTCTTGACACTTCAACTGCACTGTTGAGATGAATGGGAAGACAAGCAACCCCAGCCCCACTCCAAGCCAACTTATAAATGTAGACAAACTGTTGCTTAAGTCTGATAGCGTCCTTGCATATCGAAGGAGCCACATTTCTCAATCATCTAGTTGTACTGGAAAATACCGATAACAAACGGACAGGAAAAATATCAAACTACATGTGTCTTTTCTGCACTCAGCACGTCCTAACGATACACTGCCATACACCCTTCTACTCCTTCACTGCTCTTGGCATTATCCTTTCTTCGATCTGTAAAGAATTCCAACTAAGCGCAGTCTCCATCGATATCAGACATCACACATCGATACCACAAACACTACTACCAAGTTGAGCTCTTTTCCCCATAAAATAGGATAAAGAATGCTAAGATTTTGCTCTTACGTTTGTAGATAGTGGGCTCTGTGCCAAATTCGATTTCCTTTTCTAATTCTGATAAGAAAACACAATAAAAATAGATAAAGCCCCCCCCCCTCCCCTTCAAGGACATTATATCACTATAATATACGTTGCCACACAATTTAAGTGAAATTGGCACATATTTATTTACCACACTATAAAGGTTCCTAGCTGCCATATCTTCTGTGAAGTCATAAAGGGCTCTTGACACTTGAATGCACTGTTGAGATCAATAGGAAGACAAGCAACCCCAGACCCAATCAACGCCCAAAATGGACAGATTGTTGTTCTCCTGGTGAGGACTGAAGAATCTGAAACATAGTGAACTAGAAAAGCCTTTTCTGCACTCACCTCACTTTTGGCAATGCACCTCTGCTCCTTCACTGCTCTTGGCATTACCCTTCAATAGATCTGTAAAGAATTCCAACTAAGCACATTCTCCACCGACACCACACATCCAACTTATGCCACAAACACTTCCAAGTCAAGATCTTTTCCCCATGTTATAGGATAAAGAAAGCTAAAAGAGCGATCTTACTTTTGTAGCTAGAAGTCCATGCCAAATTCAATTTTCAATTCCAATTCTGAAGAGAAAACACAGAAAAGCAAGGCAAAGCACCCCCCCCCTTCGAGAACATTTCATCACAATAATGTGCATTGGCAAACAATTTTGGTAAACATCTATTATTTACCCCAATAAGCAGGTTCCGAGCTATCCTCAGGAGTCTCAATGGGCTCTTGACACTTCAACTGCACTGTTGAGATGAATGGGAAGACAAGCAACCCCAGCCCCACTCCAAGCCAACTTATAAATGTAGACAAACTGTTGCTTAAGTCTGATAGCGTCCTTGCATATCGAAGGAGCCACATTTCTCAATCATCTAGTTGTACTGGAAAATACCGATAACAAACGGACAGGAAAAATATCAAACTACATGTGTCTTTTCTGCACTCACCACGTCCTAACGATACACTGCCATACACCCTTCTACTCCTTCACTGCTCTTGGCATTATCCTTTCTTCGATCTGTAAAGAATTCCAACTAAGCGCAGTCTCCATCGATATCAGACATCACACATCGATACCACAAACACTACTACCAAGTTGAGCTCTTTTCCCCATAAAATAGGATAAAGAATGCTCAGATTTTGCTCTTACGTTTGTAGATAGTGGGCTCTGTGCCAAATTCGATTTCCTTTTCTAATTCTGATAAGAAAACACAATAAAAATAGATAAAGCCCCCCCCCTCCCCTTCAAGGACATTATATCACTATAATATACGTTGCCACACAATTTAAGTGAAATTGGCACATATTTATTTACCACACTATAAAGGTTCCTAGCTGCCATATCTTCTGTGAAGTCATAAAGGGCTCTTGACACTTGAATGCACTGTTGAGATCAATAGGAAGACAAGCAACCCCAGACCCAATCAACGCCCAAAATGGACAGATTGTTGTTCTCCTGGTGAGGACTGAAGAATCTGAAACATAGTGAACTAGAAAAGCCTTTTCTGCACTCACCTCACTTTTGGCAATGCACCTCTGCTCCTTCACTGCTCTTGGCATTACCCTTCAATAGATCTGTAAAGAATTCCAACTAAGCACATTCTCCACCGACACCACACATCCAACTTATGCCACAAACACTTCCAAGTCAAGATCTTTTCCCCATGTTATAGGATAAAGAAAGCTAAAAGAGCGATCTTACTTTTGTAGCTAGAGGTCCATGCCAAATTCAATTTTCAATTCCAATTCTGAAGAGAAAACACAGAAAAGCAAGGCAAAGCACCCCCCCCTTCGAGAACATTTCATCACAATAATGTGCATTGGCAAACAATTTTGGGAAACATCTATTATTTACCCCAATAAGCAGGTTCCGAGCTATCCTCAGGAGTCTCAATGGGCTCTTGACACTTCAACTGCACTGTTGAGATGAATGGGAAGACAAGCATCCCCAGACCCACTCCAAGCCAACTTATAAATGTAGACAAACTGTTGCTTAAGTCTGATAGCGTCCTTGCATATCGAAGGAGCCACATTTCTCAATCTAGTTGTACTGGAAAATACCGATAAACGGACGGGAAAAATATCAAGCTACATGTGTCTTTTCTGCACTCACCACGTCCTAACGATACACTGCCATACACCCTTCTACTCCTTCACTGCTCTTGGCATTATCCTTTCTTCGATCTGTAAAGAATTCCAACTAAGCGCAGTCTCCATCGATATCAGACATCACACATCGATACCACAAACACTACTACCAAGTTGAGCTCTTTTCCCCATAAAATAGGATAAAGAATGCTAAGATTTTGCTCTTACGTTTGTAGATAGTGGGCTCTGTACCAAATTCGATTTCCTTTTCTAATTCTGATGAGAAAACACAATAAAAATAGATAAAGCCGCCCCCCTCCTCCCCTTCAAGGACATTATATCACTATAATATACGTTGCCACACAATTTAAGTGAAATTGGCACATATTTATTTACCACACTATAAAGGTTCCTAGCTGCCATATCTTCTGTGAAGTCATAAAGGGCTCTTGACACTTGAATGCACTGTTGAGATCAATAGGAAGACAAGCAACCCCAGACCCAATCAACGCCCAAAATGGACAGATTGTTGTTCTCCTGGTGAGGACTGAAGAATCTGAAACATAGTGAACTAGGAAAGCCTTTTCTGCACTCACCGCACTTTTGGCAATGCACCTCTGCTCCTTCACTGCTCTTGGCATTACCCTTCAATAGATCTGTAAAGAATTCCAACTAAGCACATTCTCCACCGACATCGCACATCCAACTTATGCCACAAACACTTCCAAGTCATGATCTTTTCCCCATGTGATAGGATAAAGAAAGCTAAAAGAGCGATCTTACTTTTGTAAATAGTGGGTCCTGTGCCAAATTCGATTTCCTTTTCTAATTCTGATAAGAAAACACAATAAAAATAGATAAAGCCCCCCCCCCTCCCCTTCAAGGACATTATATCACTATAATATACGTTGCCACACAATTTAAGTGAAATTGGCACATATTTATTTACCACACTATAAAGGTTCCTAGCTGTCATATCTTCTGTTAAGTCATAAAGGGCTCTTGACACTTGAATGCACTGTTGAGATCAATAGGAAGACAAGCAACCCCAGACCCAATCAACGCCCAAAATGGACAGATTGTTGTTCTCCTGGTGAGGACTGAAGAATCTGAAACATAGTGAACTAAAAAAGCCTTTTCTGCACTCACCTCACTTTTGGCAATGCACCTCTGCTCCTTCACTGCTCTTGGCATTACCCTTCAATAGATCTGTAAAGAATTCCAACTAAGCACATTCTCCACCGACACCACACATCCAACTTATGCCACAAACACTTCCAAGTCAAGATCTTTTCCCCATGTTATAGGATAAAGAAAGCTAAAAGAGCGATCTTACTTTTGTAGCTAGAAGTCCATGCCAAATTCAATTTTCAATTCCAATTCTGAAGAGAAAACACAGAAAAGCAAGGCAAAGCACCCCCCCCCTTCGAGAACATTTCATCACAATAATGTGCATTGGCAAACAATTTTGGGAAACATCTATTATTTACCCCAATAAGCAGGTTCCGAGCTATCCTCAGGAGTCTCAATGGGCTCTTGACACTTCAACTGCACTGTTGAGATGAATGGGAAGACAAGCAACCCCAGCCCCACTCCAAGCCAACTTATAAATGTAGACAAACTGTTGCTTAAGTCTGATAGCGTCCTTGCATATCGAAGGAGCCACATTTCTCAATCATCTAGTTGTACTGGAAAATACCGATAACAAACGGACAGGAAAAATATCAAACTACATGTGTCTTTTCTGCACTCAGCACGTCCTAACGATACACTGCCATACACCCTTCTACTCCTTCACTGCTCTTGGCATTATCCTTTCTTCGATCTGTAAAGAATTCCAACTAAGCGCAGTCTCCATCGATATCAGACATCACACATCGATACCACAAACACTACTACCAAGTTGAGCTCTTTTCCCCATAAAATAGGATAAAGAATGCTAAGATTTTGCTCTTACGTTTGTAGACAGTGGGCTCTGTGCCAAATTCGATTTCCTTTTCTAATTCTGATAAGAAAACACAATAAAAATAGATAAAGCCCCCCCCCTCCCCTTCAAGGACATTATATCACTATAATATACGTTGCCACACAATTTAAGTGAAATTGGCACATATTTATTTACCACACTATAAAGGTTCCTAGCTGCCATATCTTCTGTGAAGTCATAAAGGGCTCTTGACACTTGAATGCACTGTTGAGATCAATAGGAAGACAAGCAACCCCAGACCCAATCAACGCCCAAAATGGACAGATTGTTGTTCTCCTGGTGAGGACTGAAGAATCTGAAACATAGTGAACTAGAAAAGCCTTTTCTGCACTCACCTCACTTTTGGCAATGCACCTCTGCTCCTTCACTGCTCTTGGCATTACCCTTCAATAGATCTGTAAAGAATTCCAACTAAGCACATTCTCCACCGACACCACACATCCAACTTATGCCACAAACACTTCCAAGTCAAGATCTTTTCCCCATGTTATAGGATAAAGAAAGCTAAAAGAGCGATCTTACTTTTGTAGCTAGAGGTCCATGCCAAATTCAATTTTCAATTCCAATTCTGAAGAGAAAACACAGAAAAGCAAGGCAAAGCACCCCCCCCCCTTCGAGAACATTTCATCACAATAATGTGCATTGGCAAACAATTTTGGGAAACATCTATTATTTACCCCAATAAGCAGGTTCCGAGCTATCCTCAGGAGTCTCAATGGGCTCTTGACACTTCAACTGCACTGTTGAGATGAATGGGAAGACAAGCATCCCCAGACCCACTCCAAGCCAACTTATAAATGTAGACAAACTGTTGCTTAAGTCTGATAGCGTCCTTGCATATCGAAGGAGCCACATTTCTCAATCATCTAGTTGTACTGGAAAATACCGATAACAAACAGACAGGAAAAATATCAAACTACATGTGTCTTTTCTGCACTCACCACGTCCTAACGATACACTGCCATACACCCTTCTACTCCTTCACTGCTCTTGGCATTATCCTTTCTTCGATCTGTAAAGAATTCCAACTAAGCGCAGTCTCCATCGATATCAGACATCACACATCGATACCACAAACACTACTACCAAGTTGAGCTCTTTTCCCCATAAAATAGGATAAAGAATGCTAAGATTTTGCTCTTACGTTTGTAGATAGTGGGCTCTGTGCCAAATTCGATTTCCTTTTCTAATTCTGATAAGAAAACACAATAAAAATAGATAAAGCCCCCCCCCTCCCCTTCAAGGACATTATATCACTATAATATACGTTGCCACACAATTTAAGTGAAATTGGCACATATTTATTTACCACACTATAAAGGTTCCTAGCTGCCATATCTTCTGTGAAGTCATAAAGGGCTCTTGACACTTGAATGCACTGTTGAGATCAATAGGAAGACAAGCAACCCCAGACCCAATCAACGCCCAAAATGGACAGATTGTTGTTCTCCTGGTGAGGACTGAAGAATCTGAAACATAGTGAACTAGAAAAGCCTTTTCTGCACTCACCTCACTTTTGGCAATGCACCTCTGCTCCTTCACTGCTCTTGGCATTACCCTTCAATAGATCTGTAAAGAATTCCAACTAAGCACATTCTCCACCGACACCACACATCCAACTTATGCCACAAACACTTCCAAGTCAAGATCTTTTCCCCATGTTATAGGATAAAGAAAGCTAAAAGAGCGATCTTACTTTTGTAGCTAGAAGTCCATGCCAAATTCAATTTTCAATTCCAATTCTGAAGAGAAAACACAGAAAAGCAAGGCAAAGCACCCCCCCCCCCTTCGAGAACATTTCATCACAATAATGTGCATTGGCAAACAATTTTGGTAAACATCTATTATTTACCCCAATAAGCAGGTTCCGAGCTATCCTCAGGAGTCTCAATGGGCTCTTGACACTTCAACTGCACTGTTGAGATGAATGGGAAGACAAGCAACCCCAGCCCCACTCCAAGCCAACTTATAAATGTAGACAAACTGTTGCTTAAGTCTGATAGCGTCCTTGCATATCGAAGGAGCCACATTTCTCAATCATCTAGTTGTACTGGAAAATACCGATAACAAACGGACAGGAAAAATATCAAACTACATGTGTCTTTTCTGCACTCACCACGTCCTAACGATACACTGCCATACACCCTTCTACTCCTTCACTGCTCTTGGCATTATCCTTTCTTCGATCTGTAAAGAATTCCAACTAAGCGCAGTCTCCATCGATATCAGACATCACACATCGATACCACAAACACTACTACCAAGTTGAGCTCTTTTCCCCATAAAATAGGATAAAGAATGCTAAGATTTTGCTCTTACGTTTGTAGACAGTGGGCTCTGTGCCAAATTCGATTTCCTTTTCTAATTCTGATAAGAAAACACAATAAAAATAGATAAAGCCCCCCCCCTCCCCTTCAAGGACATTATATCACTATAATATACGTTGCCACACAATTTAAGTGAAATTGGCACATATTTATTTACCACACTATAAAGGTTCCTAGCTGCCATATCTTCTGTGAAGTCATAAAGGGCTCTTGACACTTGAATGCACTGTTGAGATCAATAGGAAGACAAGCAACCCCAGACCCAATCAACGCCCAAAATGGACAGATTGTTGTTCTCCTGGTGAGGACTGAAGAATCTGAAACATAGTGAACTAGAAAAGCCTTTTCTGCACTCACCTCACTTTTGGCAATGCACCTCTGCTCCTTCACTGCTCTTGGCATTACCCTTCAATAGATCTGTAAAGAATTCCAACTAAGCACATTCTCCACCGACATCGCACATCCAACTTATGCCACAAACACTTCCAAGTCATGATCTTTTCCCCATGTGATAGGATAAAGAAAGCTAAAAGAGCGATCTTACTTTTGTAAATAGTGGGTCCTGTGCCAAATTCGATTTCCTTTTCTAATTCTGATAAGAAAACACAATAAAAATAGATAAAGCCCCCCCCCCTCCCCTTCAAGGACATTATATCACTATAATATACGTTGCCACACAATTTAAGTGAAATTGGCACATATTTATTTACCACACTATAAAGGTTCCTAGCTGTCATATCTTCTGTTAAGTCATAAAGGGCTCTTGACACTTGAATGCACTGTTGAGATCAATAGGAAGACAAGCAACCCCAGACCCAATCAACGCCCAAAATGGACAGATTGTTGTTCTCCTGGTGAGGACTGAAGAATCTGAAACATAGTGAACTAAAAAAGCCTTTTCTGCACTCACCTCACTTTTGGCAATGCACCTCTGCTCCTTCACTGCTCTTGGCATTACCCTTCAATAGATCTGTAAAGAATTCCAACTAAGCACATTCTCCACCGACACCACACATCCAACTTATGCCACAAACACTTCCAAGTCAAGATCTTTTCCCCATGTTATAGGATAAAGAAAGCTAAAAGAGCGATCTTACTTTTGTAGCTAGAAGTCCATGCCAAATTCAATTTTCAATTCCAATTCTGAAGAGAAAACACAGAAAAGCAAGGCAAAGCACCCCCCCCCCTTCGAGAACATTTCATCACAATAATGTGCATTGGCAAACAATTTTGGTAAACATCTATTATTTACCCTAATAAGCAGGTTCCGAGCTATCCTCAGGAGTCTCAATGGGCTCTTGACACTTCAACTGCACTGTTGAGATGAATGGGAAGACAAGCAACCCCAGACCCACTCCAAGCCAACTTATAAATGTAGACAAACTGTTGCTTAAGTCTGATAGCGTCCTTGCATATCGAAGGAGCCACATTTCTCAATCATCTAGTTGTACTGGAAAATACCGATAACAAACGGACAGGAAAAATATCAAACTACATGTGTCTTTTCTGCACTCAGCACGTCCTAACGATACACTGCCATACACCCTTCTACTCCTTCACTGCTCTTGGCATTATCCTTTCTTCGATCTGTAAAGAATTCCAACTAAGCGCAGTCTCCATCGATATCAGACATCACACATCGATACCACAAACACTACTACCAAGTTGAGCTCTTTTCCCCATAAAATAGGATAAAGAATGCTAAGATTTTGCTCTTACGTTTGTAGATAGTGGGCTCTGTGCCAAATTCGATTTCCTTTTCTAATTCTGATAAGAAAACACAATAAAAATAGATAAAGCCCCCCCCCCCTCCCCTTCAAGGACATTATATCACTATAATATACGTTGCCACACAATTTAAGTGAAATTGGCACATATTTATTTACCACACTATAAAGGTTCCTAGCTGCCATATCTTCTGTGAAGTCATAAAGGGCTCTTGACACTTGAATGCACTGTTGAGATCAATAGGAAGACAAGCAACCCCAGACCCAATCAACGCCCAAAATGGACAGATTGTTGTTCTCCTGGTGAGGACTGAAGAATCTGAAACATAGTGAACTAGAAAAGCCTTTTCTGCACTCACCTCACTTTTGGCAATGCACCTCTGCTCCTTCACTGCTCTTGGCATTACCCTTCAATAGATCTGTAAAGAATTCCAACTAAGCACATTCTCCACCGACACCACACATCCAACTTATGCCACAAACACTTCCAAGTCAAGATCTTTTCCCCATGTTATAGGATAAAGAAAGCTAAAAGAGCGATCTTACTTTTGTAGCTAGAAGTCCATGCCAAATTCAATTTTCAATTCCAATTCTGAAGAGAAAACACAGAAAAGCAAGGCAAAGCACCCCCCCCCCTTCGAGAACATTTCATCACAATAATGTGCATTGGCAAACAATTTTGGTAAACATCTATTATTTACCCCAATAAGCAGGTTCCGAGCTATCCTCAGGAGTCTCAATGGGCTCTTGACACTTCAACTGCACTGTTGAGATGAATGGGAAGACAAGCAACCCCAGCCCCACTCCAAGCCAACTTATAAATGTAGACAAACTGTTGCTTAAGTCTGATAGCGTCCTTGCATATCGAAGGAGCCACATTTCTCAATCATCTAGTTGTACTGGAAAATACCGATAACAAACGGACAGGAAAAATATCAAGCTACATGTGTCTTTTCTGCACTCACCACGTCCTAACGATACACTGCCATACACCCTTCTACTCCTTCACTGCTCTTGGCATTATCCTTTCTTCGATCTGTAAAGAATTCCAACTAAGCGCAGTCTCCATCGATATCAGACATCACACATCGATACCACAAACACTACTACCAAGTTGAGCTCTTTTCCCCATAAAATAGGATAAAGAATGCTAAGATTTTGCTCTTACGTTTGTAGATAGTGGGCTCTGTGCCAAATTCGATTTCCTTTTCTAATTCTGATAAGAAAACACAATAAAAATAGAAAAAGCCCCCGCTCCCCTTCAAGGACATTATATCACTATAATATACGTTGCCACACAATTTAAGTGAAATTGGCACATATTTATTTACCACACTATAAAGGTTCCTAGCTGCCATATCTTCTGTGAAGTCAAAAAGGGCTCTTGACACTTGAATGCACTGTTGAGATCAATAGGAAGACAAGCAACCCCAGACCCAATCAACGCCCAAAATGGACAGATTGTTGTTCTCCTGGTGAGGACTGAAGAATCTGAAACATAGTGAACTAGAAAAGCCTTTTCTGCACTCACCTCACTTTTGGCAATGCACCTCTGCTCCTTCACTGCTCTTGGCATTACCCTTCAATAGATCTGTAAAGAATTCCAACTAAGCACATTCTCCACCGACACCACACATCCAACTTATGCCACAAACACTTCCAAGTCAAGATCTTTTCCCCATGTTATAGGATAAAGAAAGCTAAAAGAGCGATCTTACTTTTGTAGCTAGAGGTCCATGCCAAATTCAATTTTCAATTCCAATTCTGAAGAGAAAACACAGAAAAGCAAGGCAAAGCACCCCCCCCTTCGAGAACATTTCATCACAATAATGTGCATTGGCAAACAATTTTGGGAAACATCTATTATTTACCCCAATAAGCAGGTTCCGAGCTATCCTCAGGAGTCTCAATGGGCTCTTGACACTTCAACTGCACTGTTGAGATGAATGGGAAGACAAGCATCCCCAGACCCACTCCAAGCCATCTTATAAATGTAGACAAACTGTTGCTTAAGTCTGATAGCGTCCTTGCATATCGAAGGAGCCACATTTCTCAATCTAGTTGTACTGGAAAATACCGATAAACGGACGGGAAAAATATCAAGCTACATGTGTCTTTTCTGCACTCACCACGTCCTAACGATACACTGCCATACACCCTTCTACTCCTTCACTGCTCTTGGCATTATCCTTTCTTCGATCTGTAAAGAATTCCAACTAAGCGCAGTCTCCATCGATATCAGACATCACACATCGATACCACAAACACTACTACCAAGTTGAGCTCTTTTCCCCATAAAATAGGATAAAGAATGCTAAGATTTTGCTCTTACGTTTGTAGATAGTGGGCTCTGTACCAAATTCGATTTCCTTTTCTAATTCTGATGAGAAAACACAATAAAAATAGATAAAGCCGCCCCCCTCCTCCCCTTCAAGGACATTATATCACTATAATATACGTTGCCACACAATTTAAGTGAAATTGGCACATATTTATTTACCACACTATAAAGGTTCCTAGCTGCCATATCTTCTGTGAAGTCATAAAGGGCTCTTGACACTTGAATGCACTGTTGAGATCAATAGGAAGACAAGCAACCCCAGACCCAATCAACGCCCAAAATGGACAGATTGTTGTTCTCCTGGTGAGGACTGAAGAATCTGAAACATAGTGAACTAGGAAAGCCTTTTCTGCACTCACCGCACTTTTGGCAATGCACCTCTGCTCCTTCACTGCTCTTGGCATTACCCTTCAATAGATCTGTAAAGAATTCCAACTAAGCACATTCTCCACCGACATCGCACATCCAACTTATGCCACAAACACTTCCAAGTCATGATCTTTTCCCCATGTGATAGGATAAAGAAAGCTAAAAGAGCGATCTTACTTTTGTAAATAGTGGGTCCTGTGCCAAATTCGATTTCCTTTTCTAATTCTGATAAGAAAACACAATAAAAATAGATAAAGCCCCCCCCCCCCCTCCCCTTCAAGGACATTATATCACTATAATATACGTTGCCACACAATTTAAGTGAAATTGGCACATATTTATTTACCACACTATAAAGGTTCCTAGCTGTCATATCTTCTGTTAAGTCATAAAGGGCTCTTGACACTTGAATGCACTGTTGAGATCAATAGGAAGACAAGCAACCCCAGACCCAATCAACGCCCAAAATGGACAGATTGTTGTTCTCCTGGTGAGGACTGAAGAATCTGAAACATAGTGAACTAAAAAAGCCTTTTCTGCACTCACCTCACTTTTGGCAATGCACCTCTGCTCCTTCACTGCTCTTGGCATTACCCTTCAATAGATCTGTAAAGAATTCCAACTAAGCACATTCTCCACCGACACCACACATCCAACTTATGCCACAAACACTTCCAAGTCAAGATCTTTTCCCCATGTTATAGGATAAAGAAAGCTAAAAGAGCGATCTTACTTTTGTAGCTAGAAGTCCATGCCAAATTCAATTTTCAATTCCAATTCTGAAGAGAAAACACAGAAAAGCAAGGCAAAGCACCCCCCCCCCTTCGAGAACATTTCATCACAATAATGTGCATTGGCAAACAATTTTGGTAAACATCTATTATTTACCCCAATAAGCAGGTTCCGAGCTATCCTCAGGAGTCTCAATGGGCTCTTGACACTTCAACTGCACTGTTGAGATGAATGGGAAGACAAGCATCCCCAGACCCACTCCAAGCCATCTTATAAATGTAGACAAACTGTTGCTTAAGTCTGATAGCGTCCTTGCATATCGAAGGAGCCACATTTCTCAATCATCTAGTTGTACTGGAAAATACCGATAACAAATGGACGGGAAAAATATCAAGCTACATGTGTCTTTTCTGCACTCACCACATCCTAACGATACACTGCCATACACCCTTCTACTCCTTCACTGCTCTTGGCATTATCCTTTCTTCGATCTGTAAAGAATTCCAACTAAGCGCAGTCTCCATCGATATCAGACATCACACATCGATACCACAAACACTACTACCAAGTTGAGCTCTTTTCCCCATAAAATAGGATAAAGAATGCTAAGATTTTGCTCTTACGTTTGTAGATAGTGGGCTCTGTACCAAATTCGATTTCCTTTTCTAATTCTGATGAGAAAACACAATAAAAATAGATAAAGCCGCCCCCCTCCTCCCCTTCAAGGACATTATATCACTATAATATACGTTGCCACACAATTTAAGTGAAATTGGCACATATTTATTTACCACACTATAAAGGTTCCTAGCTGCCATATCTTCTGTGAAGTCATAAAGGGCTCTTGACACTTGAATGCACTGTTGAGATCAATAGGAAGACAAGCAACCCCAGACCCAATCAACGCCCAAAATGGACAGATTGTTGTTCTCCTGGTGAGGACTGAAGAATCTGAAACATAGTGAACTAGGAAAGCCTTTTCTGCACTCACCGCACTTTTGGCAATGCACCTCTGCTCCTTCACTGCTCTTGGCATTACCCTTCAATAGATCTGTAAAGAATTCCAACTAAGCACATTCTCCACCGACATCGCACATCCAACTTATGCCACAAACACTTCCAAGTCATGATCTTTTCCCCATGTGATAGGATAAAGAAAGCTAAAAGAGCGATCTTACTTTTGTAAATAGTGGGTCCTGTGCCAAATTCGATTTCCTTTTCTAATTCTGATAAGAAAACACAATAAAAATAGATAAAGCCCCCCCCCCCCTCCCCTTCAAGGACATTATATCACTATAATATACGTTGCCACACAATTTAAGTGAAATTGGCACATATTTATTTACCACACTATAAAGGTTCCTAGCTGTCATATCTTCTGTTAAGTCATAAAGGGCTCTTGACACTTGAATGCACTGTTGAGATCAATAGGAAGACAAGCAACCCCAGACCCAATCAACGCCCAAAATGGACAGATTGTTGTTCTCCTGGTGAGGACTGAAGAATCTGAAACATAGTGAACTAAAAAAGCCTTTTCTGCACTCACCTCACTTTTGGCAATGCACCTCTGCTCCTTCACTGCTCTTGGCATTACCCTTCAATAGATCTGTAAAGAATTCCAACTAAGCACATTCTCCACCGACACCACACATCCAACTTATGCCACAAACACTTCCAAGTCAAGATCTTTTCCCCATGTTATAGGATAAAGAAAGCTAAAAGAGCGATCTTACTTTTGTAGCTAGAAGTCCATGCCAAATTCAATTTTCAATTCCAATTCTGAAGAGAAAACACAGAAAAGCAAGGCAAAGCACCCCCCCCCCCTTCGAGAACATTTCATCACAATAATGTGCATTGGCAAACAATTTTGGTAAACATCTATTATTTACCCCAATAAGCAGGTTCCGAGCTATCCTCAGGAGTCTCAATGGGCTCTTGACACTTCAACTGCACTGTTGAGATGAATGGGAAGACAAGCATCCCCAGACCCACTCCAAGCCATCTTATAAATGTAGACAAACTGTTGCTTAAGTCTGATAGCGTCCTTGCATATCGAAGGAGCCACATTTCTCAATCATCTAGTTGTACTGGAAAATACCGATAACAAATGGACGGGAAAAATATCAAGCTACATGTGTCTTTTCTGCACTCACCACATCCTAACGATACACTGCCATACACCCTTCTACTCCTTCACTGCTCTTGGCATTATCCTTTCTTCGATCTGTAAAGAATTCCAACTAAGCGCAGTCTCCATCGATATCAGACATCACACATCGATACCACAAACACTACTACCAAGTTGAGCTCTTTTCCCCATAAAATAGGATAAAAAATGCTAAGATTTTGCTCTTACGTTTGTAGATAGTGGGCTCTGTACCAAATTCGATTTCGTTTTCTAATTCTGATGAGAAAACACAATAAAAATAGATAAAGCCGCCCCCCTCCTCCCCTTCAAGGACATTATATCACTATAATATACGTTGCCACACAATTTAAGTGAAATTGGCACATATTTATTTACCACACTATAAAGGTTCCTAGCTGCCATATCTTCTGTGAAGTCATAAAGGGCTCTTGACACTTGAATGCACTGTTGAGATCAATAGGAAGACAAGCAACCCCAGACCCAATCAACGCCCAAAATGGACAGATTGTTGTTCTCCTGGTGAGGACTGAAGAATCTGAAACATAGTGAACTAGAAAAGCCTTTTCTGCACTCACCTCACTTTTGGCAATGCACCTCTGCTCCTTCACTGCTCTTGGCATTACCCTTCAATAGATCTGTAAAGAATTCCAACTAAGCACATTCTCCACCGACACCACACATCCAACTTATGCCACAAACACTTCCAAGTCAAGATCTTTTCCCCATGTGATAGGATAAAGAAAGCTAAAAGAGCGATCTTACTTTTGTAAATAGTGGGTCCTGTGCCAAATTCGATTTCCTTTTCTAATTCTGATAAGAAAACACAATAAAAATAGATAAAGCCCCCCCCCCTCCCCTTCAAGGACATTATATCACTATAATATACGTTGCCACACAATTTAAGTGAAATTGGCACATATTTATTTACCACACTATAAAGGTTCCTAGCTGTCATATCTTCTGTTAAGTCATAAAGGGCTCTTGACACTTGAATGCACTGTTGAGATCAATAGGAAGACAAGCAACCCCAGACCCAATCAACGCCCAAAATGGACAGATTGTTGTTCTCCTGGTGAGGACTGAAGAATCTGAAACATAGTGAACTAAAAAAGCCTTTTCTGCACTCACCTCACTTTTGGCAATGCACCTCTGCTCCTTCACTGCTCTTGGCATTACCCTTCAATAGATCTGTAAAGAATTCCAACTAAGCACATTCTCCACCGACACCACACATCCAACTTATGCCACAAACACTTCCAAGTCAAGATCTTTTCCCCATGTTATAGGATAAAGAAAGCTAAAAGAGCGATCTTACTTTTGTAGCTAGAAGTCCATGCCAAATTCAATTTTCAATTCCAATTCTGAAGAGAAAACACAGAAAAGCAAGGCAAAGCACCCCCCCCCCTTCGAGAACATTTCATCACAATAATGTGCATTGGCAAACAATTTTGGTAAACATCTATTATTTACCCTAATAAGCAGGTTCCGAGCTATCCTCAGGAGTCTCAATGGGCTCTTGACACTTCAACTGCACTGTTGAGATGAATGGGAAGACAAGCAACCCCAGACCCACTCCAAGCCAACTTATAAATGTAGACAAACTGTTGCTTAAGTCTGATAGCGTCCTTGCATATCGAAGGAGCCACATTTCTCAATCATCTAGTTGTACTGGAAAATACCGATAACAAACGGACAGGAAAAATATCAAACTACATGTGTCTTTTCTGCACTCAGCACGTCCTAACGATACACTGCCATACACCCTTCTACTCCTTCACTGCTCTTGGCATTATCCTTTCTTCGATCTGTAAAGAATTCCAACTAAGCGCAGTCTCCATCGATATCAGACATCACACATCGATACCACAAACACTACTACCAAGTTGAGCTCTTTTCCCCATAAAATAGGATAAAGAATGCTAAGATTTTGCTCTTACGTTTGTAGATAGTGGGCTCTGTGCCAAATTCGATTTCCTTTTCTAATTCTGATAAGAAAACACAATAAAAATAGATAAAGCCCCCCCCCCCTCCCCTTCAAGGACATTATATCACTATAATATACGTTGCCACACAATTTAAGTGAAATTGGCACATATTTATTTACCACACTATAAAGGTTCCTAGCTGCCATATCTTCTGTGAAGTCATAAAGGGCTCTTGACACTTGAATGCACTGTTGAGATCAATAGGAAGACAAGCAACCCCAGACCCAATCAACGCCCAAAATGGACAGATTGTTGTTCTCCTGGTGAGGACTGAAGAATCTGAAACATAGTGAACTAGAAAAGCCTTTTCTGCACTCACCTCACTTTTGGCAATGCACCTCTGCTCCTTCACTGCTCTTGGCATTACCCTTCAATAGATCTGTAAAGAATTCCAACTAAGCACATTCTCCACCGACACCACACATCCAACTTATGCCACAAACACTTCCAAGTCAAGATCTTTTCCCCATGTTATAGGATAAAGAAAGCTAAAAGAGCGATCTTACTTTTGTAGCTAGAAGTCCATGCCAAATTCAATTTTCAATTCCAATTCTGAAGAGAAAACACAGAAAAGCAAGGCAAAGCACCCCCCCCCTTCGAGAACATTTCATCACAATAATGTGCATTGGCAAACAATTTTGGTAAACATCTATTATTTACCCCAATAAGCAGGTTCCGAGCTATCCTCAGGAGTCTCAATGGGCTCTTGACACTTCAACTGCACTGTTGAGATGAATGGGAAGACAAGCAACCCCAGCCCCACTCCAAGCCAACTTATAAATGTAGACAAACTGTTGCTTAAGTCTGATAGCGTCCTTGCATATCGAAGGAGCCACATTTCTCAATCATCTAGTTGTACTGGAAAATACCGATAACAAACGGACAGGAAAAATATCAAGCTACATGTGTCTTTTCTGCACTCACCACGTCCTAACGATACACTGCCATACACCCTTCTACTCCTTCACTGCTCTTGGCATTATCCTTTCTTCGATCTGTAAAGAATTCCAACTAAGCGCAGTCTCCATCGATATCAGACATCACACATCGATACCACAAACACTACTACCAAGTTGAGCTCTTTTCCCCATAAAATAGGATAAAGAATGCTAAGATTTTGCTCTTACGTTTGTAGATAGTGGGCTCTGTGCCAAATTCGATTTCCTTTTCTAATTCTGATAAGAAAACACAATAAAAATAGATAAAGCCCCCCCTCCCCTTCAAGGACATTATATCACTATAATATACGTTGCCACACAATTTAAGTGAAATTGGCACATATTTATTTACCACACTATAAAGGTTCCTAGCTGCCATATCTTCTGTGAAGTCAAAAAGGGCTCTTGACACTTGAATGCACTGTTGAGATCAATAGGAAGACAAGCAACCCCAGACCCAATCAACGCCCAAAATGGACAGATTGTTGTTCTCCTGGTGAGGACTGAAGAATCTGAAACATAGTGAACTAGAAAAGCCTTTTCTGCACTCACCTCACTTTTGGCAATGCACCTCTGCTCCTTCACTGCTCTTGGCATTACCCTTCAATAGATCTGTAAAGAATTCCAACTAAGCACATTCTCCACCGACACCACACATCCAACTTATGCCACAAACACTTCCAAGTCAAGATCTTTTCCCCATGTTATAGGATAAAGAAAGCTAAAAGAGCGATCTTACTTTTGTAGCTAGAGGTCCATGCCAAATTCAATTTTCAATTCCAATTCTGAAGAGAAAACACAGAAAAGCAAGGCAAAGCACCCCCCCCTTCGAGAACATTTCATCACAATAATGTGCATTGGCAAACAATTTTGGGAAACATCTATTATTTACCCCAATAAGCAGGTTCCGAGCTATCCTCAGGAGTCTCAATGGGCTCTTGACACTTCAACTGCACTGTTGAGATGAATGGGAAGACAAGCATCCCCAGACCCACTCCAAGCCAACTTATAAATGTAGACAAACTGTTGCTTAAGTCTGATAGCGTCCTTGCATATCGAAGGAGCCACATTTCTCAATCTAGTTGTACTGGAAAATACCGATAACAAACGGACGGGAAAAATATCAAGCTACATGTGTCTTTTCTGCACTCACCACGTCCTAACGATACACTGCCATACACCCTTCTACTCCTTCACTGCTCTTGGCATTATCCTTTCTTCGATCTGTAAAGAATTCCAACTAAGCGCAGTCTCCATCGATATCAGACATCACACATCGATACCACAAACACTACTACCAAGTTGAGCTCTTTTCCCCATAAAATAGGATAAAGAATGCTAAGATTTTGCTCTTACGTTTGTAGATAGTGGGCTCTGTACCAAATTCGATTTCCTTTTCTAATTCTGATGAGAAAACACAATAAAAATAGATAAAGCCGCCCCCCTCCTCCCCTTCAAGGACATTATATCACTATAATATACGTTGCCACACAATTTAAGTGAAATTGGCACATATTTATTTACCACACTATAAAGGTTCCTAGCTGCCATATCTTCTGTGAAGTCATAAAGGGCTCTTGACACTTGAATGCACTGTTGAGATCAATAGGAAGACAAGCAACCCCAGACCCAATCAACGCCCAAAATGGACAGATTGTTGTTCTCCTGGTGAGGACTGAAGAATCTGAAACATAGTGAACTAGGAAAGCCTTTTCTGCACTCACCGCACTTTTGGCAATGCACCTCTGCTCCTTCACTGCTCTTGGCATTACCCTTCAATAGATCTGTAAAGAATTCCAACTAAGCACATTCTCCACCGACATCGCACATCCAACTTATGCCACAAACACTTCCAAGTCATGATCTTTTCCCCATGTGATAGGATAAAGAAAGCTAAAAGAGCGATCTTACTTTTGTAAATAGTGGGTCCTGTGCCAAATTCGATTTCCTTTTCTAATTCTGATAAGAAAACACAATAAAAATAGATAAAGCCCCCCCCCCTCCCCTTCAAGGACATTATATCACTATAATATACGTTGCCACACAATTTAAGTGAAATTGGCACATATTTATTTACCACACTATAAAGGTTCCTAGCTGTCATATCTTCTGTTAAGTCATAAAGGGCTCTTGACACTTGAATGCACTGTTGAGATCAATAGGAAGACAAGCAACCCCAGACCCAATCAACGCCCAAAATGGACAGATTGTTGTTCTCCTGGTGAGGACTGAAGAATCTGAAACATAGTGAACTAAAAAAGCCTTTTCTGCACTCACCTCACTTTTGGCAATGCACCTCTGCTCCTTCACTGCTCTTGGCATTACCCTTCAATAGATCTGTAAAGAATTCCAACTAAGCACATTCTCCACCGACACCACACATCCAACTTATGCCACAAACACTTCCAAGTCAAGATCTTTTCCCCATGTTATAGGATAAAGAAAGCTAAAAGAGCGATCTTACTTTTGTAGCTAGAAGTCCATGCCAAATTCAATTTTCAATTCCAATTCTGAAGAGAAAACACAGAAAAGCAAGGCAAAGCACCCCCCCCCTTCGAGAACATTTCATCACAATAATGTGCATTGGCAAACAATTTTGGTAAACATCTATTATTTACCCCAATAAGCAGGTTCCGAGCTATCCTCAGGAGTCTCAATGGGCTCTTGACACTTCAACTGCACTGTTGAGATGAATGGGAAGACAAGCAACCCCAGCCCCACTCCAAGCCAACTTATAAATGTAGACAAACTGTTGCTTAAGTCTGATAGCGTCCTTGCATATCGAAGGAGCCACATTTCTCAATCATCTAGTTGTACTGGAAAATACCGATAACAAACGGACAGGAAAAATATCAAACTACATGTGTCTTTTCTGCACTCACCACGTCCTAACGATACACTGCCATACACCCTTCTACTCCTTCACTGCTCTTGGCATTATCCTTTCTTCGATCTGTAAAGAATTCCAACTAAGCGCAGTCTCCATCGATATCAGACATCACACATCGATACCACAAACACTACTACCAAGTTGAGCTCTTTTCCCCATAAAATAGGATAAAGAATGCTAAGATTTTGCTCTTACGTTTGTAGATAGTGGGCTCTGTGCCAAATTCGATTTCCTTTTCTAATTCTGATAAGAAAACACAATAAAAATAGATAAAGCCCCCCCCCTCCCCTTCAAGGACATTATATCACTATAATATACGTTGCCACACAATTTAAGTGAAATTGGCACATATTTATTTACCACACTATAAAGGTTCCTAGCTGCCATATCTTCTGTGAAGTCATAAAGGGCTCTTGACACTTGAATGCACTGTTGAGATCAATAGGAAGACAAGCAACCCCAGACCCAATCAACGCCCAAAATGGACAGATTGTTGTTCTCCTGGTGAGGACTGAAGAATCTGAAACATAGTGAACTAGAAAAGCCTTTTCTGCACTCACCTCACTTTTGGCAATGCACCTCTGCTCCTTCACTGCTCTTGGCATTACCCTTCAATAGATCTGTAAAGAATTCCAACTAAGCACATTCTCCACCGACACCACACATCCAACTTATGCCACAAACACTTCCAAGTCAAGATCTTTTCCCCATGTTATAGGATAAAGAAAGCTAAAAGAGCGATCTTACTTTTGTAGCTAGAGGTCCATGCCAAATTCAATTTTCAATTCCAATTCTGAAGAGAAAACACAGAAAAGCAAGGCAAAGCACCCCCCCCTTCGAGAACATTTCATCACAATAATGTGCATTGGCAAACAATTTTGGGAAACATCTATTATTTACCCCAATAAGCAGGTTCCGAGCTATCCTCAGGAGTCTCAATGGGCTCTTGACACTTCAACTGCACTGTTGAGATGAATGGGAAGACAAGCATCCCCAGACCCACTCCAAGCCATCTTATAAATGTAGACAAACTGTTGCTTAAGTCTGATAGCGTCCTTGCATATCGAAGGAGCCACATTTCTCAATCTAGTTGTACTGGAAAATACCGATAAACGGACGGGAAAAATATCAAGCTACATGTGTCTTTTCTGCACTCACCACGTCCTAACGATACACTGCCATACACCCTTCTACTCCTTCACTGCTCTTGGCATTATCCTTTCTTCGATCTGTAAAGAATTCCAACTAAGCGCAGTCTCCATCGATATCAGACATCACACATCGATACCACAAACACTACTACCAAGTTGAGCTCTTTTCCCCATAAAATAGGATAAAGAATGCTAAGATTTTGCTCTTACGTTTGTAGATAGTGGGCTCTGTACCAAATTCGATTTCCTTTTCTAATTCTGATGAGAAAACACAATAAAAATAGATAAAGCCGCCCCCCTCCTCCCCTTCAAGGACATTATATCACTATAATATACGTTGCCACACAATTTAAGTGAAATTGGCACATATTTATTTACCACACTATAAAGGTTCCTAGCTGCCATATCTTCTGTGAAGTCATAAAGGGCTCTTGACACTTGAATGCACTGTTGAGATCAATAGGAAGACAAGCAACCCCAGACCCAATCAACGCCCAAAATGGACAGATTGTTGTTCTCCTGGTGAGGACTGAAGAATCTGAAACATAGTGAACTAGGAAAGCCTTTTCTGCACTCACCGCACTTTTGGCAATGCACCTCTGCTCCTTCACTGCTCTTGGCATTACCCTTCAATAGATCTGTAAAGAATTCCAACTAAGCACATTCTCCACCGACATCGCACATCCAACTTATGCCACAAACACTTCCAAGTCATGATCTTTTCCCCATGTGATAGGATAAAGAAAGCTAAAAGAGCGATCTTACTTTTGTAAATAGTGGGTCCTGTGCCAAATTCGATTTCCTTTTCTAATTCTGATAAGAAAACACAATAAAAATAGATAAAGCCCCCCCCCCCTCCCCTTCAAGGACATTATATCACTATAATATACGTTGCCACACAATTTAAGTGAAATTGGCACATATTTATTTACCACACTATAAAGGTTCCTAGCTGTCATATCTTCTGTTAAGTCATAAAGGGCTCTTGACACTTGAATGCACTGTTGAGATCAATAGGAAGACAAGCAACCCCAGACCCAATCAACGCCCAAAATGGACAGATTGTTGTTCTCCTGGTGAGGACTGAAGAATCTGAAACATAGTGAACTAAAAAAGCCTTTTCTGCACTCACCTCACTTTTGGCAATGCACCTCTGCTCCTTCACTGCTCTTGGCATTACCCTTCAATAGATCTGTAAAGAATTCCAACTAAGCACATTCTCCACCGACACCACACATCCAACTTATGCCACAAACACTTCCAAGTCAAGATCTTTTCCCCATGTTATAGGATAAAGAAAGCTAAAAGAGCGATCTTACTTTTGTAGCTAGAAGTCCATGCCAAATTCAATTTTCAATTCCAATTCTGAAGAGAAAACACAGAAAAGCAAGGCAAAGCACCCCCCCCCTTCGAGAACATTTCATCACAATAATGTGCATTGGCAAACAATTTTGGTAAACATCTATTATTTACCCCAATAAGCAGGTTCCGAGCTATCCTCAGGAGTCTCAATGGGCTCTTGACACTTCAACTGCACTGTTGAGATGAATGGGAAGACAAGCAACCCCAGCCCCACTCCAAGCCAACTTATAAATGTAGACAAACTGTTGCTTAAGTCTGATAGCGTCCTTGCATATCGAAGGAGCCACATTTCTCAATCATCTAGTTGTACTGGAAAATACCGATAACAAACGGACAGGAAAAATATCAAACTACATGTGTCTTTTCTGCACTCACCACGTCCTAACGATACACTGCCATACACCCTTCTACTCCTTCACTGCTCTTGGCATTATCCTTTCTTCGATCTGTAAAGAATTCCAACTAAGCGCAGTCTCCATCGATATCAGACATCACACATCGATACCACAAACACTACTACCAAGTTGAGCTCTTTTCCCCATAAAATAGGATAAAGAATGCTAAGATTTTGCTCTTACGTTTGTAGATAGTGGGCTCTGTGCCAAATTCGATTTCCTTTTCTAATTCTGATAAGAAAACACAATAAAAATAGATAAAGCCCCCCCCCTCCCCTTCAAGGACATTATATCACTATAATATACGTTGCCACACAATTTAAGTGAAATTGGCACATATTTATTTACCACACTATAAAGGTTCCTAGCTGCCATATCTTCTGTGAAGTCATAAAGGGCTCTTGACACTTGAATGCACTGTTGAGATCAATAGGAAGACAAGCAACCCCAGACCCAATCAACGCCCAAAATGGACAGATTGTTGTTCTCCTGGTGAGGACTGAAGAATCTGAAACATAGTGAACTAGAAAAGCCTTTTCTGCACTCACCTCACTTTTGGCAATGCACCTCTGCTCCTTCACTGCTCTTGGCATTACCCTTCAATAGATCTGTAAAGAATTCCAACTAAGCACATTCTCCACCGACACCACACATCCAACTTATGCCACAAACACTTCCAAGTCAAGATCTTTTCCCCATGTTATAGGATAAAGAAAGCTAAAAGAGCGATCTTACTTTTGTAGCTAGAGGTCCATGCCAAATTCAATTTTCAATTCCAATTCTGAAGAGAAAACACAGAAAAGCAAGGCAAAGCACCCCCCCCTTCGAGAACATTTCATCACAATAATGTGCATTGGCAAACAATTTTGGGAAACATCTATTATTTACCCCAATAAGCAGGTTCCGAGCTATCCTCAGGAGTCTCAATGGGCTCTTGACACTTCAACTGCACTGTTGAGATGAATGGGAAGACAAGCATCCCCAGACCCACTCCAAGCCATCTTATAAATGTAGACAAACTGTTGCTTAAGTCTGATAGCGTCCTTGCATATCGAAGGAGCCACATTTCTCAATCTAGTTGTACTGGAAAATACCGATAAACGGACGGGAAAAATATCAAGCTACATGTGTCTTTTCTGCACTCACCACGTCCTAACGATACACTGCCATACACCCTTCTACTCCTTCACTGCTCTTGGCATTATCCTTTCTTCGATCTGTAAAGAATTCCAACTAAGCGCAGTCTCCATCGATATCAGACATCACACATCGATACCACAAACACTACTACCAAGTTGAGCTCTTTTCCCCATAAAATAGGATAAAGAATGCTAAGATTTTGCTCTTACGTTTGTAGATAGTGGGCTCTGTACCAAATTCGATTTCCTTTTCTAATTCTGATGAGAAAACACAATAAAAATAGATAAAGCCGCCCCCCTCCTCCCCTTCAAGGACATTATATCACTATAATATACGTTGCCACACAATTTAAGTGAAATTGGCACATATTTATTTACCACACTATAAAGGTTCCTAGCTGCCATATCTTCTGTGAAGTCATAAAGGGCTCTTGACACTTGAATGCACTGTTGAGATCAATAGGAAGACAAGCAACCCCAGACCCAATCAACGCCCAAAATGGACAGATTGTTGTTCTCCTGGTGAGGACTGAAGAATCTGAAACATAGTGAACTAGGAAAGCCTTTTCTGCACTCACCGCACTTTTGGCAATGCACCTCTGCTCCTTCACTGCTCTTGGCATTACCCTTCAATAGATCTGTAAAGAATTCCAACTAAGCACATTCTCCACCGACATCGCACATCCAACTTATGCCACAAACACTTCCAAGTCATGATCTTTTCCCCATGTGATAGGATAAAGAAAGCTAAAAGAGCGATCTTACTTTTGTAAATAGTGGGTCCTGTGCCAAATTCGATTTCCTTTTCTAATTCTGATAAGAAAACACAATAAAAATAGATAAAGCCCCCCCCCCCTCCCCTTCAAGGACATTATATCACTATAATATACGTTGCCACACAATTTAAGTGAAATTGGCACATATTTATTTACCACACTATAAAGGTTCCTAGCTGTCATATCTTCTGTTAAGTCATAAAGGGCTCTTGACACTTGAATGCACTGTTGAGATCAATAGGAAGACAAGCAACCCCAGACCCAATCAACGCCCAAAATGGACAGATTGTTGTTCTCCTGGTGAGGACTGAAGAATCTGAAACATAGTGAACTAAAAAAGCCTTTTCTGCACTCACCTCACTTTTGGCAATGCACCTCTGCTCCTTCACTGCTCTTGGCATTACCCTTCAATAGATCTGTAAAGAATTCCAACTAAGCACATTCTCCACCGACACCACACATCCAACTTATGCCACAAACACTTCCAAGTCAAGATCTTTTCCCCATGTTATAGGATAAAGAAAGCTAAAAGAGCGATCTTACTTTTGTAGCTAGAAGTCCATGCCAAATTCAATTTTCAATTCCAATTCTGAAGAGAAAACACAGAAAAGCAAGGCAAAGCACCCCCCCCCTTCGAGAACATTTCATCACAATAATGTGCATTGGCAAACAATTTTGGTAAACATCTATTATTTACCCCAATAAGCAGGTTCCGAGCTATCCTCAGGAGTCTCAATGGGCTCTTGACACTTCAACTGCACTGTTGAGATGAATGGGAAGACAAGCATCCCCAGACCCACTCCAAGCCATCTTATAAATGTAGACAAACTGTTGCTTAAGTCTGATAGCGTCCTTGCATATCGAAGGAGCCACATTTCTCAATCATCTAGTTGTACTGGAAAATACCGATAACAAATGGACGGGAAAAATATCAAGCTACATGTGTCTTTTCTGCACTCACCACATCCTAACGATACACTGCCATACACCCTTCTACTCCTTCACTGCTCTTGGCATTATCCTTTCTTCGATCTGTAAAGAATTCCAACTAAGCGCAGTCTCCATCGATATCAGACATCACACATCGATACCACAAACACTACTACCAAGTTGAGCTCTTTTCCCCATAAAATAGGATAAAAAATGCTAAGATTTTGCTCTTACGTTTGTAGATAGTGGGCTCTGTACCAAATTCGATTTCGTTTTCTAATTCTGATGAGAAAACACAATAAAAATAGATAAAGCCGCCCCCCTCCTCCCCTTCAAGGACATTATATCACTATAATATACGTTGCCACACAATTTAAGTGAAATTGGCACATATTTATTTACCACACTATAAAGGTTCCTAGCTGCCATATCTTCTGTGAAGTCATAAAGGGCTCTTGACACTTGAATGCACTGTTGAGATCAATAGGAAGACAAGCAACCCCAGACCCAATCAACGCCCAAAATGGACAGATTGTTGTTCTCCTGGTGAGGACTGAAGAATCTGAAACATAGTGAACTAGAAAAGCCTTTTCTGCACTCACCTCACTTTTGGCAATGCACCTCTGCTCCTTCACTGCTCTTGGCATTACCCTTCAATAGATCTGTAAAGAATTCCAACTAAGCACATTCTCCACCGACACCACACATCCAACTTATGCCACAAACACTTCCAAGTCAAGATCTTTTCCCCATGTGATAGGATAAAGAAAGCTAAAAGAGCGATCTTACTTTTGTAAATAGTGGGTCCTGTGCCAAATTCGATTTCCTTTTCTAATTCTGATAAGAAAACACAATAAAAATAGATAAAGCCCCCCCCCCTCCCCTTCAAGGACATTATATCACTATAATATACGTTGCCACACAATTTAAGTGAAATTGGCACATATTTATTTACCACACTATAAAGGTTCCTAGCTGTCATATCTTCTGTTAAGTCATAAAGGGCTCTTGACACTTGAATGCACTGTTGAGATCAATAGGAAGACAAGCAACCCCAGACCCAATCAACGCCCAAAATGGACAGATTGTTGTTCTCCTGGTGAGGACTGAAGAATCTGAAACATAGTGAACTAAAAAAGCCTTTTCTGCACTCACCTCACTTTTGGCAATGCACCTCTGCTCCTTCACTGCTCTTGGCATTACCCTTCAATAGATCTGTAAAGAATTCCAACTAAGCACATTCTCCACCGACACCACACATCCAACTTATGCCACAAACACTTCCAAGTCAAGATCTTTTCCCCATGTTATAGGATAAAGAAAGCTAAAAGAGCGATCTTACTTTTGTAGCTAGAAGTCCATGCCAAATTCAATTTTCAATTCCAATTCTGAAGAGAAAACACAGAAAAGCAAGGCAAAGCACCCCCCCCCCTTCGAGAACATTTCATCACAATAATGTGCATTGGCAAACAATTTTGGTAAACATCTATTATTTACCCTAATAAGCAGGTTCCGAGCTATCCTCAGGAGTCTCAATGGGCTCTTGACACTTCAACTGCACTGTTGAGATGAATGGGAAGACAAGCAACCCCAGACCCACTCCAAGCCAACTTATAAATGTAGACAAACTGTTGCTTAAGTCTGATAGCGTCCTTGCATATCGAAGGAGCCACATTTCTCAATCATCTAGTTGTACTGGAAAATACCGATAACAAACGGACAGGAAAAATATCAAACTACATGTGTCTTTTCTGCACTCAGCACGTCCTAACGATACACTGCCATACACCCTTCTACTCCTTCACTGCTCTTGGCATTATCCTTTCTTCGATCTGTAAAGAATTCCAACTAAGCGCAGTCTCCATCGATATCAGACATCACACATCGATACCACAAACACTACTACCAAGTTGAGCTCTTTTCCCCATAAAATAGGATAAAGAATGCTAAGATTTTGCTCTTACGTTTGTAGATAGTGGGCTCTGTGCCAAATTCGATTTCCTTTTCTAATTCTGATAAGAAAACACAATAAAAATAGATAAAGCCCCCCCCCCTCCCCTTCAAGGACATTATATCACTATAATATACGTTGCCACACAATTTAAGTGAAATTGGCACATATTTATTTACCACACTATAAAGGTTCCTAGCTGCCATATCTTCTGTGAAGTCATAAAGGGCTCTTGACACTTGAATGCACTGTTGAGATCAATAGGAAGACAAGCAACCCCAGACCCAATCAACGCCCAAAATGGACAGATTGTTGTTCTCCTGGTGAGGACTGAAGAATCTGAAACATAGTGAACTAGAAAAGCCTTTTCTGCACTCACCTCACTTTTGGCAATGCACCTCTGCTCCTTCACTGCTCTTGGCATTACCCTTCAATAGATCTGTAAAGAATTCCAACTAAGCACATTCTCCACCGACACCACACATCCAACTTATGCCACAAACACTTCCAAGTCAAGATCTTTTCCCCATGTTATAGGATAAAGAAAGCTAAAAGAGCGATCTTACTTTTGTAGCTAGAAAGTCCATGCCAAATTCAATTTTCAATTCCAATTCTGAAGAGAAAACACAGAAAAGCAAGGCAAAGCACCCCCCCCCTTCGAGAACATTTCATCACAATAATGTGCATTGGCAAACAATTTTGGTAAACATCTATTATTTACCCCAATAAGCAGGTTCCGAGCTATCCTCAGGAGTCTCAATGGGCTCTTGACACTTCAACTGCACTGTTGAGATGAATGGGAAGACAAGCAACCCCAGCCCCACTCCAAGCCAACTTATAAATGTAGACAAACTGTTGCTTAAGTCTGATAGCGTCCTTGCATATCGAAGGAGCCACATTTCTCAATCATCTAGTTGTACTGGAAAATACCGATAACAAACGGACAGGAAAAATATCAAGCTACATGTGTCTTTTCTGCACTCACCACGTCCTAACGATACACTGCCATACACCCTTCTACTCCTTCACTGCTCTTGGCATTATCCTTTCTTCGATCTGTAAAGAATTCCAACTAAGCGCAGTCTCCATCGATATCAGACATCACACATCGATACCACAAACACTACTACCAAGTTGAGCTCTTTTCCCCATAAAATAGGATAAAGAATGCTAAGATTTTGCTCTTACGTTTGTAGATAGTGGGCTCTGTGCCAAATTCGATTTCCTTTTCTAATTCTGATAAGAAAACACAATAAAAATAGATAAAGCCCCCCCTCCCCTTCAAGGACATTATATCACTATAATATACGTTGCCACACAATTTAAGTGAAATTGGCACATATTTATTTACCACACTATAAAGGTTCCTAGCTGCCATATCTTCTGTGAAGTCAAAAAGGGCTCTTGACACTTGAATGCACTGTTGAGATCAATAGGAAGACAAGCAACCCCAGACCCAATCAACGCCCAAAATGGACAGATTGTTGTTCTCCTGGTGAGGACTGAAGAATCTGAAACATAGTGAACTAGAAAAGCCTTTTCTGCACTCACCTCACTTTTGGCAATGCACCTCTGCTCCTTCACTGCTCTTGGCATTACCCTTCAATAGATCTGTAAAGAATTCCAACTAAGCACATTCTCCACCGACACCACACATCCAACTTATGCCACAAACACTTCCAAGTCAAGATCTTTTCCCCATGTTATAGGATAAAGAAAGCTAAAAGAGCGATCTTACTTTTGTAGCTAGAGGTCCATGCCAAATTCAATTTTCAATTCCAATTCTGAAGAGAAAACACAGAAAAGCAAGGCAAAGCACCCCCCCCTTCGAGAACATTTCATCACAATAATGTGCATTGGCAAACAATTTTGGGAAACATCTATTATTTACCCCAATAAGCAGGTTCCGAGCTATCCTCAGGAGTCTCAATGGGCTCTTGACACTTCAACTGCACTGTTGAGATGAATGGGAAGACAAGCATCCCCAGACCCACTCCAAGCCAACTTATAAATGTAGACAAACTGTTGCTTAAGTCTGATAGCGTCCTTGCATATCGAAGGAGCCACATTTCTCAATCTAGTTGTACTGGAAAATACCGATAACAAACGGACGGGAAAAATATCAAGCTACATGTGTCTTTTCTGCACTCACCACGTCCTAACGATACACTGCCATACACCCTTCTACTCCTTCACTGCTCTTGGCATTATCCTTTCTTCGATCTGTAAAGAATTCCAACTAAGCGCAGTCTCCATCGATATCAGACATCACACATCGATACCACAAACACTACTACCAAGTTGAGCTCTTTTCCCCATAAAATAGGATAAAGAATGCTAAGATTTTGCTCTTACGTTTGTAGATAGTGGGCTCTGTACCAAATTCGATTTCCTTTTCTAATTCTGATGAGAAAACACAATAAAAATAGATAAAGCCGCCCCCCTCCTCCCCTTCAAGGACATTATATCACTATAATATACGTTGCCACACAATTTAAGTGAAATTGGCACATATTTATTTACCACACTATAAAGGTTCCTAGCTGCCATATCTTCTGTGAAGTCATAAAGGGCTCTTGACACTTGAATGCACTGTTGAGATCAATAGGAAGACAAGCAACCCCAGACCCAATCAACGCCCAAAATGGACAGATTGTTGTTCTCCTGGTGAGGACTGAAGAATCTGAAACATAGTGAACTAGGAAAGCCTTTTCTGCACTCACCTCACTTTTGGCAATGCACCTCTGCTCCTTCACTGCTCTTGGCATTACCCTTCAATAGATCTGTAAAGAATTCCAACTAAGCACATTCTCCACCGACATCGCACATCCAACTTATGCCACAAACACTTCCAAGTCATGATCTTTTCCCCATGTGATAGGATAAAGAAAGCTAAAAGAGCGATCTTACTTTTGTAAATAGTGGGTCCTGTGCCAAATTCGATTTCCTTTTCTAATTCTGATAAGAAAACACAATAAAAATAGATAAAGCCCCCCCCCCCCTCCCCTTCAAGGACATTATATCACTATAATATACGTTGCCACACAATTTAAGTGAAATTGGCACATATTTATTTACCACACTATAAAGGTTCCTAGCTGTCATATCTTCTGTTAAGTCATAAAGGGCTCTTGACACTTGAATGCACTGTTGAGATCAATAGGAAGACAAGCAACCCCAGACCCAATCAACGCCCAAAATGGACAGATTGTTGTTCTCCTGGTGAGGACTGAAGAATCTGAAACATAGTGAACTAAAAAAGCCTTTTCTGCACTCACCTCACTTTTGGCAATGCACCTCTGCTCCTTCACTGCTCTTGGCATTACCCTTCAATAGATCTGTAAAGAATTCCAACTAAGCACATTCTCCACCGACACCACACATCCAACTTATGCCACAAACACTTCCAAGTCAAGATCTTTTCCCCATGTTATAGGATAAAGAAAGCTAAAAGAGCGATCTTACTTTTGTAGCTAGAAGTCCATGCCAAATTCAATTTTCAATTCCAATTCTGAAGAGAAAACACAGAAAAGCAAGGCAAAGCACCCCCCCCCTTCGAGAACATTTCATCACAATAATGTGCATTGGCAAACAATTTTGGTAAACATCTATTATTTACCCCAATAAGCAGGTTCCGAGCTATCCTCAGGAGTCTCAATGGGCTCTTGACACTTCAACTGCACTGTTGAGATGAATGGGAAGACAAGCAACCCCAGCCCCACTCCAAGCCAACTTATAAATGTAGACAAACTGTTGCTTAAGTCTGATAGCGTCCTTGCATATCGAAGGAGCCACATTTCTCAATCATCTAGTTGTACTGGAAAATACCGATAACAAACGGACAGGAAAAATATCAAACTACATGTGTCTTTTCTGCACTCACCACGTCCTAACGATACACTGCCATACACCCTTCTACTCCTTCACTGCTCTTGGCATTATCCTTTCTTCGATCTGTAAAGAATTCCAACTAAGCGCAGTCTCCATCGATATCAGACATCACACATCGATACCACAAACACTACTACCAAGTTGAGCTCTTTTCCCCATAAAATAGGATAAAGAATGCTCAGATTTTGCTCTTACGTTTGTAGATAGTGGGCTCTGTGCCAAATTCGATTTCCTTTTCTAATTCTGATAAGAAAACACAATAAAAATAGATAAAGCCCCCCCCCCCTCCCCTTCAAGGACATTATATCACTATAATATACGTTGCCACACAATTTAAGTGAAATTGGCACATATTTATTTACCACACTATAAAGGTTCCTAGCTGCCATATCTTCTGTGAAGTCATAAAGGGCTCTTGACACTTGAATGCACTGTTGAGATCAATAGGAAGACAAGCAACCCCAGACCCAATCAACGCCCAAAATGGACAGATTGTTGTTCTCCTGGTGAGGACTGAAGAATCTGAAACAGTGAACTAGAAAAGCCTTTTCTGCACTCACCTCACTTTTGGCAATGCACCTCTGCTCCTTCACTGCTCTTGGCATTACCCTTCAATAGATCTGTAAAGAATTCCAACTAAGCACATTCTCCACCGACACCACACATCCAACTTATGCCACAAACACTTCCAAGTCAAGATCTTTTCCCCATGTTATAGGATAAAGAAAGCTAAAAGAGCGATCTTACTTTTGTAGCTAGAGGTCCATGCCAAATTCAATTTTCAATTCCAATTCTGAAGAGAAAACACAGAAAAGCAAGGCAAAGCACCCCCCCCTTCGAGAACATTTCATCACAATAATGTGCATTGGCAAACAATTTTGGGAAACATCTATTATTTACCCCAATAAGCAGGTTCCGAGCTATCCTCAGGAGTCTCAATGGGCTCTTGACACTTCAACTGCACTGTTGAGATGAATGGGAAGACAAGCATCCCCAGACCCACTCCAAGCCATCTTATAAATGTAGACAAACTGTTGCTTAAGTCTGATAGCGTCCTTGCATATCGAAGGAGCCACATTTCTCAATCTAGTTGTACTGGAAAATACCGATAAACGGACGGGAAAAATATCAAGCTACATGTGTCTTTTCTGCACTCACCACGTCCTAACGATACACTGCCATACACCCTTCTACTCCTTCACTGCTCTTGGCATTATCCTTTCTTCGATCTGTAAAGAATTCCAACTAAGCGCAGTCTCCATCGATATCAGACATCACACATCGATACCACAAACACTACTACCAAGTTGAGCTCTTTTCCCCATAAAATAGGATAAAGAATGCTAAGATTTTGCTCTTACGTTTGTAGATAGTGGGCTCTGTACCAAATTCGATTTCCTTTTCTAATTCTGATGAGAAAACACAATAAAAATAGATAAAGCCGCCCCCCTCCTCCCCTTCAAGGACATTATATCACTATAATATACGTTGCCACACAATTTAAGTGAAATTGGCACATATTTATTTACCACACTATAAAGGTTCCTAGCTGCCATATCTTCTGTGAAGTCATAAAGGGCTCTTGACACTTGAATGCACTGTTGAGATCAATAGGAAGACAAGCAACCCCAGACCCAATCAACGCCCAAAATGGACAGATTGTTGTTCTCCTGGTGAGGACTGAAGAATCTGAAACATAGTGAACTAGGAAAGCCTTTTCTGCACTCACCGCACTTTTGGCAATGCACCTCTGCTCCTTCACTGCTCTTGGCATTACCCTTCAATAGATCTGTAAAGAATTCCAACTAAGCACATTCTCCACCGACATCGCACATCCAACTTATGCCACAAACACTTCCAAGTCATGATCTTTTCCCCATGTGATAGGATAAAGAAAGCTAAAAGAGCGATCTTACTTTTGTAAATAGTGGGTCCTGTGCCAAATTCGATTTCCTTTTCTAATTCTGATAAGAAAACACAATAAAAATAGATAAAGCCCCCCCCCCTCCCCTTCAAGGACATTATATCACTATAATATACGTTGCCACACAATTTAAGTGAAATTGGCACATATTTATTTACCACACTATAAAGGTTCCTAGCTGTCATATCTTCTGTTAAGTCATAAAGGGCTCTTGACACTTGAATGCACTGTTGAGATCAATAGGAAGACAAGCAACCCCAGACCCAATCAACGCCCAAAATGGACAGATTGTTGTTCTCCTGGTGAGGACTGAAGAATCTGAAACATAGTGAACTAAAAAAGCCTTTTCTGCACTCACCTCACTTTTGGCAATGCACCTCTGCTCCTTCACTGCTCTTGGCATTACCCTTCAATAGATCTGTAAAGAATTCCAACTAAGCACATTCTCCACCGACACCACACATCCAACTTATGCCACAAACACTTCCAAGTCAAGATCTTTTCCCCATGTTATAGGATAAAGAAAGCTAAAAGAGCGATCTTACTTTTGTAGCTAGAAGTCCATGCCAAATTCAATTTTCAATTCCAATTCTGAAGAGAAAACACAGAAAAGCAAGGCAAAGCACCCCCCCCCCCTTCGAGAACATTTCATCACAATAATGTGCATTGGCAAACAATTTTGGTAAACATCTATTATTTACCCCAATAAGCAGGTTCCGAGCTATCCTCAGGAGTCTCAATGGGCTCTTGACACTTCAACTGCACTGTTGAGATGAATGGGAAGACAAGCAACCCCAGCCCCACTCCAAGCCAACTTATAAATGTAGACAAACTGTTGCTTAAGTCTGATAGCGTCCTTGCATATCGAAGGAGCCACATTTCTCAATCATCTAGTTGTACTGGAAAATACCGATAACAAACGGACAGGAAAAATATCAAACTACATGTGTCTTTTCTGCACTCACCACGTCCTAACGATACACTGCCATACACCCTTCTACTCCTTCACTGCTCTTGGCATTATCCTTTCTTCGATCTGTAAAGAATTCCAACTAAGCGCAGTCTCCATCGATATCAGACATCACACATCGATACCACAAACACTACTACCAAGTTGAGCTCTTTTCCCCATAAAATAGGATAAAGAATGCTAAGATTTTGCTCTTACGTTTGTAGATAGTGGGCTCTGTGCCAAATTCGATTTCCTTTTCTAATTCTGATAAGAAAACACAATAAAAATAGATAAAGCCCCCCCCCCTCCCCTTCAAGGACATTATATCACTATAATATACGTTGCCACACAATTTAAGTGAAATTGGCACATATTTATTTACCACACTATAAAGGTTCCTAGCTGCCATATCTTCTGTGAAGTCATAAAGGGCTCTTGACACTTGAATGCACTGTTGAGATCAATAGGAAGACAAGCAACCCCAGACCCAATCAACGCCCAAAATGGACAGATTGTTGTTCTCCTGGTGAGGACTGAAGAATCTGAAACATAGTGAACTAGAAAAGCCTTTTCTGCACTCACCTCACTTTTGGCAATGCACCTCTGCTCCTTCACTGCTCTTGGCATTACCCTTCAATAGATCTGTAAAGAATTCCAACTAAGCACATTCTCCACCGACACCACACATCCAACTTATGCCACAAACACTTCCAAGTCAAGATCTTTTCCCCATGTTATAGGATAAAGAAAGCTAAAAGAGCAATCTTACTTTTGTAGCTAGAGGTCCATGCCAAATTCAATTTTCAATTCCAATTCTGAAGAGAAAACACAGAAAAGCAAGGCAAAGCACCCCCCCCTTCGAGAACATTTCATCACAATAATGTGCATTGGCAAACAATTTTGGGAAACATCTATTATTTACCCCAATAAGCAGGTTCCGAGCTATCCTCAGGAGTCTCAATGGGCTCTTGACACTTCAACTGCACTGTTGAGATGAATGGGAAGACAAGCATCCCCAGACCCACTCCAAGCCATCTTATAAATGTAGACAAACTGTTGCTTAAGTCTGATAGCGTCCTTGCATATCGAAGGAGCCACATTTCTCAATCATCTAGTTGTACTGGAAAATACCGATAACAAATGGACGGGAAAAATATCAAGCTACATGTGTCTTTTCTGCACTCACCACATCCTAACGATACACTGCCATACACCCTTCTACTCCTTCACTGCTCTTGGCATTATCCTTTCTTCGATCTGTAAAGAATTCCAACTAAGCGCAGTCTCCATCGATATCAGACATCACACATCGATACCACAAACACTACTACCAAGTTGAGCTCTTTTCCCCATAAAATAGGATAAAAAATGCTAAGATTTTGCTCTTACGTTTGTAGATAGTGGGCTCTGTACCAAATTCGATTTCGTTTTCTAATTCTGATGAGAAAACACAATAAAAATAGATAAAGCCGCCCCCCTCCTCCCCTTCAAGGACATTATATCACTATAATATACGTTGCCACACAATTTAAGTGAAATTGGCACATATTTATTTACCACACTATAAAGGTTCCTAGCTGCCATATCTTCTGTGAAGTCATAAAGGGCTCTTGACACTTGAATGCACTGTTGAGATCAATAGGAAGACAAGCAACCCCAGACCCAATCAACGCCCAAAATGGACAGATTGTTGTTCTCCTGGTGAGGACTGAAGAATCTGAAACATAGTGAACTAGGAAAGCCTTTTCTGCACTCACCGCACTTTTGGCAATGCACCTCTGCTCCTTCACTGCTCTTGGCATTACCCTTCAATAGATCTGTAAAGAATTCCAACTAAGCACATTCTCCACCGACATCGCACATCCAACTTATGCCACAAACACTTCCAAGTCATGATCTTTTCCCCATGTGATAGGATAAAGAAAGCTAAAAGAGCGATCTTACTTTTGTAAATAGTGGGTCCTGTGCCAAATTCGATTTCCTTTTCTAATTCTGATAAGAAAACACAATAAAAATAGATAAAGCCCCCCCCCCTCCCCTTCAAGGACATTATATCACTATAATATACGTTGCCACACAATTTAAGTGAAATTGGCACATATTTATTTACCACACTATAAAGGTTCCTAGCTGTCATATCTTCTGTTAAGTCATAAAGGGCTCTTGACACTTGAATGCACTGTTGAGATCAATAGGAAGACAAGCAACCCCAGACCCAATCAACGCCCAAAATGGACAGATTGTTGTTCTCCTGGTGAGGACTGAAGAATCTGAAACATAGTGAACTAAAAAAGCCTTTTCTGCACTCACCTCACTTTTGGCAATGCACCTCTGCTCCTTCACTGCTCTTGGCATTACCCTTCAATAGATCTGTAAAGAATTCCAACTAAGCACATTCTCCACCGACACCACACATCCAACTTATGCCACAAACACTTCCAAGTCAAGATCTTTTCCCCATGTTATAGGATAAAGAAAGCTAAAAGAGCGATCTTACTTTTGTAGCTAGAAGTCCATGCCAAATTCAATTTTCAATTCCAATTCTGAAGAGAAAACACAGAAAAGCAAGGCAAAGCACCCCCCCCCTTCGAGAACATTTCATCACAATAATGTGCATTGGCAAACAATTTTGGTAAACATCTATTATTTACCCCAATAAGCAGGTTCCGAGCTATCCTCAGGAGTCTCAATGGGCTCTTGACACTTCAACTGCACTGTTGAGATGAATGGGAAGACAAGCAACCCCAGCCCCACTCCAAGCCAACTTATAAATGTAGACAAACTGTTGCTTAAGTCTGATAGCGTCCTTGCATATCGAAGGAGCCACATTTCTCAATCATCTAGTTGTACTGGAAAATACCGATAACAAACGGACAGGAAAAATATCAAACTACATGTGTCTTTTCTGCACTCACCACGTCCTAACGATACACTGCCATACACCCTTCTACTCCTTCACTGCTCTTGGCATTATCCTTTCTTCGATCTGTAAAGAATTCCAACTAAGCGCAGTCTCCATCGATATCAGACATCACACATCGATACCACAAACACTACTACCAAGTTGAGCTCTTTTCCCCATAAAATAGGATAAAGAATGCTAAGATTTTGCTCTTACGTTTGTAGATAGTGGGCTCTGTGCCAAATTCGATTTCCTTTTCTAATTCTGATAAGAAAACACAATAAAAATAGATAAAGCCCCCCCCCTCCCCTTCAAGGACATTATATCACTATAATATACGTTGCCACACAATTTAAGTGAAATTGGCACATATTTATTTACCACACTATAAAGGTTCCTAGCTGCCATATCTTCTGTGAAGTCATAAAGGGCTCTTGACACTTGAATGCACTGTTGAGATCAATAGGAAGACAAGCAACCCCAGACCCAATCAACGCCCAAAATGGACAGATTGTTGTTCTCCTGGTGAGGACTGAAGAATCTGAAACATAGTGAACTAGAAAAGCCTTTTCTGCACTCACCTCACTTTTGGCAATGCACCTCTGCTCCTTCACTGCTCTTGGCATTACCCTTCAATAGATCTGTAAAGAATTCCAACTAAGCACATTCTCCACCGACACCACACATCCAACTTATGCCACAAACACTTCCAAGTCAAGATCTTTTCCCCATGTTATAGGATAAAGAAAGCTAAAAGAGCGATCTTACTTTTGTAGCTAGAGGTCCATGCCAAATTCAATTTTCAATTCCAATTCTGAAGAGAAAACACAGAAAAGCAAGGCAAAGCACCCCCCCCTTCGAGAACATTTCATCACAATAATGTGCATTGGCAAACAATTTTGGGAAACATCTATTATTTACCCCAATAAGCAGGTTCCGAGCTATCCTCAGGAGTCTCAATGGGCTCTTGACACTTCAACTGCACTGTTGAGATGAATGGGAAGACAAGCATCCCCAGACCCACTCCAAGCCATCTTATAAATGTAGACAAACTGTTGCTTAAGTCTGATAGCGTCCTTGCATATCGAAGGAGCCACATTTCTCAATCATCTAGTTGTACTGGAAAATACCGATAACAAATGGACGGGAAAAATATCAAGCTACATGTGTCTTTACTGCACTCACCACATCCTAACGATACACTGCCATACACCCTTCTACTCCTTCACTGCTCTTGGCATTATCCTTTCTTCGATCTGTAAAGAATTCCAACTAAGCGCAGTCTCCATCGATATCAGACATCACACATCGATACCACAAACACTACTACCAAGTTGAGCTCTTTTCCCCATAAAATAGGATAAAAAATGCTAAGATTTTGCTCTTACGTTTGTAGATAGTGGGCTCTGTACCAAATTCGATTTCGTTTTCTAATTCTGATGAGAAAACACAATAAAAATAGATAAAGCCGCCCCCCTCCTCCCCTTCAAGGACATTATATCACTATAATATACGTTGCCACACAATTTAAGTGAAATTGGCACATATTTATTTACCACACTATAAAGGTTCCTAGCTGCCATATCTTCTGTGAAGTCATAAAGGGCTCTTGACACTTGAATGCACTGTTGAGATCAATAGGAAGACAAGCAACCCCAGACCCAATCAACGCCCAAAATGGACAGATTGTTGTTCTCCTGGTGAGGACTGAAGAATCTGAAACATAGTGAACTAGGAAAGCCTTTTCTGCACTCACCGCACTTTTGGCAATGCACCTCTGCTCCTTCACTGCTCTTGGCATTACCCTTCAATAGATCTGTAAAGAATTCCAACTAAGCACATTCTCCACCGACATCGCACATCCAACTTATGCCACAAACACTTCCAAGTCATGATCTTTTCCCCATGTGATAGGATAAAGAAAGCTAAAAGAGCGATCTTACTTTTGTAAATAGTGGGTCCTGTGCCAAATTCGATTTCCTTTTCTAATTCTGATAAGAAAACACAATAAAAATAGATAAAGCCCCCCCCCCTCCCCTTCAAGGACATTATATCACTATAATATACGTTGCCACACAATTTAAGTGAAATTGGCACATATTTATTTACCACACTATAAAGGTTCCTAGCTGTCATATCTTCTGTTAAGTCATAAAGGGCTCTTGACACTTGAATGCACTGTTGAGATCAATAGGAAGACAAGCAACCCCAGACCCAATCAACGCCCAAAATGGACAGATTGTTGTTCTCCTGGTGAGGACTGAAGAATCTGAAACATAGTGAACTAAAAAAGCCTTTTCTGCACTCACCTCACTTTTGGCAATGCACCTCTGCTCCTTCACTGCTCTTGGCATTACCCTTCAATAGATCTGTAAAGAATTCCAACTAAGCACATTCTCCACCGACACCACACATCCAACTTATGCCACAAACACTTCCAAGTCAAGATCTTTTCCCCATGTTATAGGATAAAGAAAGCTAAAAGAGCGATCTTACTTTTGTAGCTAGAAGTCCATGCCAAATTCAATTTTCAATTCCAATTCTGAAGAGAAAACACAGAAAAGCAAGGCAAAGCACCCCCCCCCCTTCGAGAACATTTCATCACAATAATGTGCATTGGCAAACAATTTTGGTAAACATCTATTATTTACCCCAATAAGCAGGTTCCGAGCTATCCTCAGGAGTCTCAATGGGCTCTTGACACTTCAACTGCACTGTTGAGATGAATGGGAAGACAAGCAACCCCAGCCCCACTCCAAGCCAACTTATAAATGTAGACAAACTGTTGCTTAAGTCTGATAGCGTCCTTGCATATCGAAGGAGCCACATTTCTCAATCATCTAGTTGTACTGGAAAATACCGATAACAAACGGACAGGAAAAATATCAAACTACATGTGTCTTTTCTGCACTCACCACGTCCTAACGATACACTGCCATACACCCTTCTACTCCTTCACTGCTCTTGGCATTATCCTTTCTTCGATCTGTAAAGAATTCCAACTAAGCGCAGTCTCCATCGATATCAGACATCACACATCGATACCACAAACACTACTACCAAGTTGAGCTCTTTTCCCCATAAAATAGGATAAAGAATGCTAAGATTTTGCTCTTACGTTTGTAGATAGTGGGCTCTGTGCCAAATTCGATTTCCTTTTCTAATTCTGATAAGAAAACACAATAAAAATAGATAAAGCCCCCCCCCTCCCCTTCAAGGACATTATATCACTATAATATACGTTGCCACACAATTTAAGTGAAATTGGCACATATTTATTTACCACACTATAAAGGTTCCTAGCTGCCATATCTTCTGTGAAGTCATAAAGGGCTCTTGACACTTGAATGCACTGTTGAGATCAATAGGAAGACAAGCAACCCCAGACCCAATCAACGCCCAAAATGGACAGATTGTTGTTCTCCTGGTGAGGACTGAAGAATCTGAAACATAGTGAACTAGAAAAGCCTTTTCTGCACTCACCTCACTTTTGGCAATGCACCTCTGCTCCTTCACTGCTCTTGGCATTACCCTTCAATAGATCTGTAAAGAATTCCAACTAAGCACATTCTCCACCGACACCACACATCCAACTTATGCCACAAACACTTCCAAGTCAAGATCTTTTCCCCATGTTATAGGATAAAGAAAGCTAAAAGAGCGATCTTACTTTTGTAGCTAGAGGTCCATGCCAAATTCAATTTTCAATTCCAATTCTGAAGAGAAAACACAGAAAAGCAAGGCAAAGCACCCCCCCCTTCGAGAACATTTCATCACAATAATGTGCATTGGCAAACAATTTTGGGAAACATCTATTATTTACCCCAATAAGCAGGTTCCGAGCTATCCTCAGGAGTCTCAATGGGCTCTTGACACTTCAACTGCACTGTTGAGATGAATGGGAAGACAAGCATCCCCAGACCCACTCCAAGCCATCTTATAAATGTAGACAAACTGTTGCTTAAGTCTGATAGCGTCCTTGCATATCGAAGGAGCCACATTTCTCAATCTAGTTGTACTGGAAAATACCGATAACAAACGGACGGGAAAAATATCAAGCTACATGTGTCTTTTCTGCACTCACCACGTCCTAACGATACACTGCCATACACCCTTCTACTCCTTCACTGCTCTTGGCATTATCCTTTCTTCGATCTGTAAAGAATTCCAACTAAGCGCAGTCTCCATCGATATCAGACATCACACATCGATACCACAAACACTACTACCAAGTTGAGCTCTTTTCCCCATAAAATAGGATAAAGAATGCTAAGATTTTGCTCTTACGTTTGTAGATAGTGGGCTCTGTACCAAATTCGATTTCCTTTTCTAATTCTGATGAGAAAACACAATAAAAATAGATAAAGCCGCCCCCCTCCTCCCCTTCAAGGACATTATATCACTATAATATACGTTGCCACACAATTTAAGTGAAATTGGCACATATTTATTTACCACACTATAAAGGTTCCTAGCTGCCATATCTTCTGTGAAGTCATAAAGGGCTCTTGACACTTGAATGCACTGTTGAGATCAATAGGAAGACAAGCAACCCCAGACCCAATCAACGCCCAAAATGGACAGATTGTTGTTCTCCTGGTGAGGACTGAAGAATCTGAAACATAGTGAACTAGGAAAGCCTTTTCTGCACTCACCGCACTTTTGGCAATGCACCTCTGCTCCTTCACTGCTCTTGGCATTACCCTTCAATAGATCTGTAAAGAATTCCAACTAAGCACATTCTCCACCGACATCGCACATCCAACTTATGCCACAAACACTTCCAAGTCATGATCTTTTCCCCATGTGATAGGATAAAGAAAGCTAAAAGAGCGATCTTACTTTTGTAAATAGTGGGTCCTGTGCCAAATTCGATTTCCTTTTCTAATTCTGATAAGAAAACACAATAAAAATAGATAAAGCCCCCCCCCTCCCCTTCAAGGACATTATATCACTATAATATACGTTGCCACACAATTTAAGTGAAATTGGCACATATTTATTTACCACACTATAAAGGTTCCTAGCTGTCATATCTTCTGTTAAGTCATAAAGGGCTCTTGACACTTGAATGCACTGTTGAGATCAATAGGAAGACAAGCAACCCCAGACCCAATCAACGCCCAAAATGGACAGATTGTTGTTCTCCTGGTGAGGACTGAAGAATCTGAAACATAGTGAACTAGAAAAGCCTTTTCTGCACTCACCTCACTTTTGGCAATGCACCTCTGCTCCTTCACTGCTCTTGGCATTACCCTTCAATAGATCTGTAAAGAATTCCAACTAAGCACATTCTCCACCGACACCACACATCCAACTTATGCCACAAACACTTCCAAGTCAAGATCTTTTCCCCATGTTATAGGATAAAGAAAGCTAAAAGAGCGATCTTACTTTTGTAGCTAGAAGTCCATGCCAAATTCAATTTTCAATTCCAATTCTGAAGAGAAAACACAGAAAAGCAAGGCAAAGCACCCCCCCCCTTCGAGAACATTTCATCACAATAATGTGCATTGGCAAACAATTTTGGTAAACATCTATTATTTACCCCAATAAGCAGGTTCCGAGCTATCCTCAGGAGTCTCAATGGGCTCTTGACACTTCAACTGCACTGTTGAGATGAATGGGAAGACAAGCAACCCCAGCCCCACTCCAAGCCAACTTATAAATGTAGACAAACTGTTGCTTAAGTCTGATAGCGTCCTTGCATATCGAAGGAGCCACATTTCTCAATCATCTAGTTGTACTGGAAAATACCGATAACAAACGGACAGGAAAAATATCAAACTACATGTGTCTTTTCTGCACTCACCACGTCCTAACGATACACTGCCATACACCCTTCTACTCCTTCACTGCTCTTGGCATTATCCTTTCTTCGATCTGTAAAGAATTCCAACTAAGCGCAGTCTCCATCGATATCAGACATCACACATCGATACCACAAACACTACTACCAAGTTGAGCTCTTTTCCCCATAAAATAGGATAAAGAATGCTAAGATTTTGCTCTTACGTTTGTAGATAGTGGGCTCTGTGCCAAATTCGATTTCCTTTTCTAATTCTGATAAGAAAACACAATAAAAATAGATAAAGCCCCCCCCTCCCCTTCAAGGACATTATATCACTATAATATACGTTGCCACACAATTTAAGTGAAATTGGCACATATTTATTTACCACACTATAAAGGTTCCTAGCTGCCATATCTTCTGTGAAGTCATAAAGGGCTCTTGACACTTGAATGCACTGTTGAGATCAATAGGAAGACAAGCAACCCCAGACCCAATCAACGCCCAAAATGGACAGATTGTTGTTCTCCTGGTGAGGACTGAAGAATCTGAAACATAGTGAACTAGAAAAGCCTTTTCTGCACTCACCTCACTTTTGGCAATGCACCTCTGCTCCTTCACTGCTCTTGGCATTACCCTTCAATAGATCTGTAAAGAATTCCAACTAAGCACATTCTCCACCGACACCACACATCCAACTTATGCCACAAACACTTCCAAGTCAAGATCTTTTCCCCATGTTATAGGATAAAGAAAGCTAAAAGAGCGATCTTACTTTTGTAGCTAGAGGTCCATGCCAAATTCAATTTTCAATTCCAATTCTGAAGAGAAAACACAGAAAAGCAAGGCAAAGCACCCCCCCCTTCGAGAACATTTCATCACAATAATGTGCATTGGCAAACAATTTTGGGAAACATCTATTATTTACCCCAATAAGCAGGTTCCGAGCTATCCTCAGGAGTCTCAATGGGCTCTTGACACTTCAACTGCACTGTTGAGATGAATGGGAAGACAAGCATCCCCAGACCCACTCCAAGCCATCTTATAAATGTAGACAAACTGTTGCTTAAGTCTGATAGCGTCCTTGCATATCGAAGGAGCCACATTTCTCAATCATCTAGTTGTACTGGAAAATACCGATAACAAATGGACGGGAAAAATATCAAGCTACATGTGTCTTTTCTGCACTCACCACATCCTAACGATACACTGCCATACACCCTTCTACTCCTTCACTGCTCTTGGCATTATCCTTTCTTCGATCTGTAAAGAATTCCAACTAAGCGCAGTCTCCATCGATATCAGACATCACACATCGATACCACAAACACTACTACCAAGTTGAGCTCTTTTCCCCATAAAATAGGATAAAGAATGCTAAGATTTTGCTCTTACGTTTGTAGATAGTGGGCTCTGTACCAAATTCGATTTCGTTTTCTAATTCTGATGAGAAAACACAATAAAAATAGATAAAGCCGCCCCCCTCCTCCCCTTCAAGGACATTATATCACTATAATATACGTTGCCACACAATTTAAGTGAAATTGGCACATATTTATTTACCACACTATAAAGGTTCCTAGCTGCCATATCTTCTGTGAAGTCATAAAGGGCTCTTGACACTTGAATGCACTGTTGAGATCAATAGGAAGACAAGCAACCCCAGACCCAATCAACGCCCAAAATGGACAGATTGTTGTTCTCCTGGTGAGGACTGAAGAATCTGAAACATAGTGAACTAGAAAAGCCTTTTCTGCACTCACCTCACTTTTGGCAATGCACCTCTGCTCCTTCACTGCTCTTGGCATTACCCTTCAATAGATCTGTAAAGAATTCCAACTAAGCACATTCTCCACCGACACCACACATCCAACTTATGCCACAAACACTTCCAAGTCAAGATCTTTTCCCCATGTGATAGGATAAAGAAAGCTAAAAGAGCGATCTTACTTTTGTAAATAGTGGGTCCTGTGCCAAATTCGATTTCCTTTTCTAATTCTGATGAGAAAACACAATAAAAATAGATAAAGCCCCCCCCCCTCCCCTTCAAGGACATTATATCACTATAATATACGTTGCCACACAATTTAAGTGAAATTGGCACATATTTATTTACCACACTATAAAGGTTCCTAGCTGCCATATCTTCTGTAAAGTCATAAAGGGCTCTTGACACTTGAATGCACTGTTGAGATCAATAGGAAGACAAGCAACCCCAGACCCAATCAACGCCCAAAATGGACAGATTGTTGTTCTCCTGGTGAGGACTGAAGAATCTGAAACATAGTGAACTAGAAAAGCCTTTTCTGCACTCACCTCACTTTTGGCAATGCACCTCTGCTCCTTCACTGCTCTTGGCATTACCCTTCAATAGATCTGTAAAGAATTCCAACTAAGCACATTCTCCACCGACACCACACATCCAACTTATGCCACAAACACTTCCAAGTCAAGATCTTTTCCCCATGTTATAGGATAAAGAAAGCTAAAAGAGCGATCTTACTTTTGTAGCTAGAAGTCCATGCCAAATTCAATTTTCAATTCCAATTCTGAAGAGAAAACACAGAAAAGCAAGGCAAAGCACCCCCCCCCCTTCGAGAACATTTCATCACAATAATGTGCATTGGCAAACAATTTTGGTAAACATCTATTTACCCCAATAAGCAGGTTCCGAGCTATCCTCAGGAGTCTCAATGGGCTCTTGACACTTCAACTGCACTGTTGAGATGAATGGGAAGACAAGCAACCCCAGCCCCACTCCAAGCCAACTTATAAATGTAGACAAACTGTTGCTTAAGTCTGATAGCGTCCTTGCATATCGAAGGAGCCACATTTCTCAATCATCTAGTTGTACTGGAAAATACCGATAACAAACGGACAGGAAAAATATCAAGCTACATGTGTCTTTTCTGCACTCACCACGTCCTAACGATACACTGCCATACACCCTTCTACTCCTTCACTGCTCTTGGCATTATCCTTTCTTCGATCTGTAAAGAATTCCAACTAAGCGCAGTCTCCATCGATATCAGACATCACACATCGATACCACAAACACTACTACCAAGTTGAGCTCTTTTCCCCATAAAATAGGATAAAGAATGCTAAGATTTTGCTCTTACGTTTGTAGATAGTGGGCTCTGTGCCAAATTCGATTTCCTTTTCTAATTCTGATAAGAAAACACAATAAAAATAGATAAAGCCCCCCCCCTCCCCTTCAAGGACATTATATCACTATAATATACGTTGCCACACAATTTAAGTGAAATTGGCACATATTTATTTACCACACTATAAAGGTTCCTAGCTGCCATATCTTCTGTGAAGTCATAAAGGGCTCTTGACACTTGAATGCACTGTTGAGATCAATAGGAAGACAAGCAACCCCAGACCCAATCAACGCCCAAAATGGACAGATTGTTGTTCTCCTGGTGAGGACTGAAGAATCTGAAACATAGTGAACTAGAAAAGCCTTTTCTGCACTCACCTCACTTTTGGCAATGCACCTCTGCTCCTTCACTGCTCTTGGCATTACCCTTCAATAGATCTGTAAAGAATTCCAACTAAGCACATTCTCCACCGACACCACACATCCAACTTATGCCACAAACACTTCCAAGTCAAGATCTTTTCCCCATGTTATAGGATAAAGAAAGCTAAAAGAGCGATCTTACTTTTGTAGCTAGAGGTCCATGCCAAATTCAATTTTCAATTCCAATTCTGAAGAGAAAACACAGAAAAGCAAGGCAAAGCACCCCCCCCCTTCGAGAACATTTCATCACAATAATGTGCATTGGCAAACAATTTTGGGAAACATCTATTATTTACCCCAATAAGCAGGTTCCGAGCTATCCTCAGGAGTCTCAATGGGCTCTTGACACTTCAACTGCACTGTTGAGATGAATGGGAAGACAAGCATCCCCAGACCCACTCCAAGCCAACTTATAAATGTAGACAAACTGTTGCTTAAGTCTGATAGCGTCCTTGCATATCGAAGGAGCCACATTTCTCAATCATCTAGTTGTACTGGAAAATACCGATAACAAACAGACAGGAAAAATATCAAACTACATGTGTCTTTTCTGCACTCACCACGTCCTAACGATACACTGCCATACACCCTTCTACTCCTTCACTGCTCTTGGCATTATCCTTTCTTCGATCTGTAAAGAATTCCAACTAAGCGCAGTCTCCATCGATATCAGACATCACACATCGATACCACAAACACTACTACCAAGTTGAGCTCTTTTCCCCATAAAATAGGATAAAGAATGCTAAGATTTTGCTCTTACGTTTGTAGATAGTGGGCTCTGTGCCAAATTCGATTTCCTTTTCTAATTCTGATAAGAAAACACAATAAAAATAGATAAAGCCCCCCCCCTCCCCTTCAAGGACATTATATCACTATAATATACGTTGCCACACAATTTAAGTGAAATTGGCACATATTTATTTACCACACTATAAAGGTTCCTAGCTGCCATATCTTCTGTGAAGTCATAAAGGGCTCTTGACACTTGAATGCACTGTTGAGATCAATAGGAAGACAAGCAACCCCAGACCCAATCAACGCCCAAAATGGACAGATTGTTGTTCTCCTGGTGAGGACTGAAGAATCTGAAACATAGTGAACTAGAAAAGCCTTTTCTGCACTCACCTCACTTTTGGCAATGCACCTCTGCTCCTTCACTGCTCTTGGCATTACCCTTCAATAGATCTGTAAAGAATTCCAACTAAGCACATTCTCCACCGACACCACACATCCAACTTATGCCACAAACACTTCCAAGTCAAGATCTTTTCCCCATGTTATAGGATAAAGAAAGCTAAAAGAGCGATCTTACTTTTGTAGCTAGAAGTCCATGCCAAATTCAATTTTCAATTCCAATTCTGAAGAGAAAACACAGAAAAGCAAGGCAAAGCACCCCCCCCCCCTTCGAGAACATTTCATCACAATAATGTGCATTGGCAAACAATTTTGGTAAACATCTATTATTTACCCCAATAAGCAGGTTCCGAGCTATCCTCAGGAGTCTCAATGGGCTCTTGACACTTCAACTGCACTGTTGAGATGAATGGGAAGACAAGCAACCCCAGCCCCACTCCAAGCCAACTTATAAATGTAGACAAACTGTTGCTTAAGTCTGATAGCGTCCTTGCATATCGAAGGAGCCACATTTCTCAATCATCTAGTTGTACTGGAAAATACCGATAACAAACGGACAGGAAAAATATCAAGCTACATGTGTCTTTTCTGCACTCACCACGTCCTAACGATACACTGCCATACACCCTTCTACTCCTTCACTGCTCTTGGCATTATCCTTTCTTCGATCTGTAAAGAATTCCAACTAAGCGCAGTCTCCATCGATATCAGACATCACACATCGATACCACAAACACTACTACCAAGTTGAGCTCTTTTCCCCATAAAATAGGATAAAGAATGCTAAGATTTTGCTCTTACGTTTGTAGATAGTGGGCTCTGTGCCAAATTCGATTTCCTTTTCTAATTCTGATAAGAAAACACAATAAAAATAGATAAAGCCCCCCCCCCTCCCCTTCAAGGACATTATATCACTATAATATACGTTGCCACACAATTTAAGTGAAATTGGCACATATTTATTTACCACACTATAAAGGTTCCTAGCTGCCATATCTTCTGTGAAGTCATAAAGGGCTCTTGACACTTGAATGCACTGTTGAGATCAATAGGAAGACAAGCAACCCCAGACCCAATCAACGCCCAAAATGGACAGATTGTTGTTCTCCTGGTGAGGACTGAAGAATCTGAAACATAGTGAACTAGAAAAGCCTTTTCTGCACTCACCTCACTTTTGGCAATGCACCTCTGCTCCTTCACTGCTCTTGGCATTACCCTTCAATAGATCTGTAAAGAATTCCAACTAAGCACATTCTCCACCGACACCACACATCCAACTTATGCCACAAACACTTCCAAGTCAAGATCTTTTCCCCATGTGATAGGATAAAGAAAGCTAAAAGAGCGATCTTACTTTTGTAAATAGTGGGTCCTGTGCCAAATTCGATTTCCTTTTCTAATTCTGATGAGAAAACACAATAAAAATAGATAAAGCCCCCCCCCCCTCCCCTTCAAGGACATTATATCACTATAATATACGTTGCCACACAATTTAAGTGAAATTGGCACATATTTATTTACCACACTATAAAGGTTCCTAGCTGCCATATCTTCTGTAAAGTCATAAAGGGCTCTTGACACTTGAATGCACTGTTGAGATCAATAGGAAGACAAGCAACCCCAGACCCAATCAACGCCCAAAATGGACAGATTGTTGTTCTCCTGGTGAGGACTGAAGAATCTGAAACATAGTGAACTAGAAAAGCCTTTTCTGCACTCACCTCACTTTTGGCAATGCACCTCTGCTCCTTCACTGCTCTTGGCATTACCCTTCAATAGATCTGTAAAGAATTCCAACTAAGCACATTCTCCACCGACACCACACATCCAACTTATGCCACAAACACTTCCAAGTCAAGATCTTTTCCCCATGTTATAGGATAAAGAAAGCTAAAAGAGCGATCTTACTTTTGTAGCTAGAAGTCCATGCCAAATTCAATTTTCAATTCCAATTCTGAAGAGAAAACACAGAAAAGCAAGGCAAAGCACCCCCCCCCCCTTCGAGAACATTTCATCACAATAATGTGCATTGGCAAACAATTTTGGTAAACATCTATTTACCCCAATAAGCAGGTTCCGAGCTATCCTCAGGAGTCTCAATGGGCTCTTGACACTTCAACTGCACTGTTGAGATGAATGGGAAGACAAGCAACCCCAGCCCCACTCCAAGCCAACTTATAAATGTAGACAAACTGTTGCTTAAGTCTGATAGCGTCCTTGCATATCGAAGGAGCCACATTTCTCAATCATCTAGTTGTACTGGAAAATACCGATAACAAACGGACAGGAAAAATATCAAGCTACATGTGTCTTTTCTGCACTCACCACGTCCTAACGATACACTGCCATACACCCTTCTACTCCTTCACTGCTCTTGGCATTATCCTTTCTTCGATCTGTAAAGAATTCCAACTAAGCGCAGTCTCCATCGATATCAGACATCACACATCGATACCACAAACACTACTACCAAGTTGAGCTCTTTTCCCCATAAAATAGGATAAAGAATGCTAAGATTTTGCTCTTACGTTTGTAGATAGTGGGCTCTGTGCCAAATTCGATTTCCTTTTCTAATTCTGATAAGAAAACACAATAAAAATAGATAAAGCCCCCCCCCTCCCCTTCAAGGACATTATATCACTATAATATACGTTGCCACACAATTTAAGTGAAATTGGCACATATTTATTTACCACACTATAAAGGTTCCTAGCTGCCATATCTTCTGTGAAGTCATAAAGGGCTCTTGACACTTGAATGCACTGTTGAGATCAATAGGAAGACAAGCAACCCCAGACCCAATCAACGCCCAAAATGGACAGATTGTTGTTCTCCTGGTGAGGACTGAAGAATCTGAAACATAGTGAACTAGAAAAGCCTTTTCTGCACTCACCTCACTTTTGGCAATGCACCTCTGCTCCTTCACTGCTCTTGGCATTACCCTTCAATAGATCTGTAAAGAATTCCAACTAAGCACATTCTCCACCGACACCACACATCCAACTTATGCCACAAACACTTCCAAGTCAAGATCTTTTCCCCATGTTATAGGATAAAGAAAGCTAAAAGAGCGATCTTACTTTTGTAGCTAGAAGTCCATGCCAAATTCAATTTTCAATTCCAATTCTGAAGAGAAAACACAGAAAAGCAAGGCAAAGCACCCCCCCCCCTTCGAGAACATTTCATCACAATAATGTGCATTGGCAAACAATTTTGGGAAACATCTATTATTTACCCCAATAAGCAGGTTCCGAGCTATCCTCAGGAGTCTCAATGGGCTCTTGACACTTCAACTGCACTGTTGAGATGAATGGGAAGACAAGCATCCCCAGACCCACTCCAAGCCAACTTATAAATGTAGACAAACTGTTGCTTAAGTCTGATAGCGTCCTTGCATATCGAAGGAGCCACATTTCTCAATCATCTAGTTGTACTGGAAAATACCGATAACAAACGGACAGGAAAAATATCAAAACTACATGTGTCTTTTCTGCACTCACCACGTCCTAACGATACACTGCCATACACCCTTCTACTCCTTCACTGCTCTTGGCATTATCCTTTCTTCGATCTGTAAAGAATTCCAACTAAGCGCAGTCTCCATCGATATCAGACATCACACATCGATACCACAAACACTACTACCAAGTTGAGCTCTTTTCCCCATAAAATAGGATAAAGAATGCTAAGATTTTGCTCTTACGTTTGTAGATAGTGGGCTCTGTGCCAAATTCGATTTCCTTTTCTAATTCTGATAAGAAAACACAATAAAAATAGATAAAGCCCCCCCCCTCCCCTTCAAGGACATTATATCACTATAATATACGTTGCCACACAATTTAAGTGAAATTGGCACATATTTATTTACCACACTATAAAGGTTCCTAGCTGCCATATCTTCTGTGAAGTCATAAAGGGCTCTTGACACTTGAATGCACTGTTGAGATCAATAGGAAGACAAGCAACCCCAGACCCAATCAACGCCCAAAATGGACAGATTGTTGTTCTCCTGGTGAGGACTGAAGAATCTGAAACATAGTGAACTAGAAAAGCCTTTTCTGCACTCACCTCACTTTTGGCAATGCACCTCTGCTCCTTCACTGCTCTTGGCATTACCCTTCAATAGATCTGTAAAGAATTCCAACTAAGCACATTCTCCACCGACACCACACATCCAACTTATGCCACAAACACTTCCAAGTCAAGATCTTTTCCCCATGTGATAGGATAAAGAAAGCTAAAAGAGCGATCTTACTTTTGTAAATAGTGGGTCCTGTGCCAAATTCGATTTCCTTTTCTAATTCTGATGAGAAAACACAATAAAAATAGATAAAGCCCCCCCCCCCTCCCCTTCAAGGACATTATATCACTATAATATACGTTGCCACACAATTTAAGTGAAATTGGCACATATTTATTTACCACACTATAAAGGTTCCTAGCTGCCATATCTTCTGTGAAGTCATAAAGGGTTCTTGACACTTGAATGCACTGTTGAGATCAATAGGAAGACAAGCAACCCCAGACCCAATCAACGCCCAAAATGGACAGATTGTTGTTCTCCTGGTGAGGACTGAAGAATCTGAAACATAGTGAACTAGAAAAGCCTTTTCTGCACTCACCTCACTTTTGGCAATGCACCTCTGCTCCTTCACTGCTCTTGGCATTACCCTTCAATAGATCTGTAAAGAATTCCAACTAAGCACATTCTCCACCGACACCACACATCCAACTTATGCCACAAACACTTCCAAGTCAAGATCTTTTCCCCATGTTATAGGATAAAGAAAGCTAAAAGAGCGATCTTACTTTTGTAGCTAGAAGTCCATGCCAAATTCAATTTTCAATTCCAATTCTGAAGAGAAAACACAGAAAAGCAAGGCAAAGCACCCCCCCCCCCTTCGAGAACATTTCATCACAATAATGTGCATTGGCAAACAATTTTGGTAAACATCTATTATTTACCCCAATAAGCAGGTTCCGAGCTATCCTCAGGAGTCTCAATGGGCTCTTGACACTTCAACTGCACTGTTGAGATGAATGGGAAGACAAGCAACCCCAGCCCCACTCCAAGCCAACTTATAAATGTAGACAAACTGTTGCTTAAGTCTGATAGCGTCCTTGCATATCGAAGGAGCCACATTTCTCAATCATCTAGTTGTACTGGAAAATACCGATAACAAACGGACAGGAAAAATATCAAGCTACATGTGTCTTTTCTGCACTCACCACGTCCTAACGATACACTGCCATACACCCTTCTACTCCTTCACTGCTCTTGGCATTATCCTTTCTTCGATCTGTAAAGAATTTCAACTAAGCGCAGTCTCCATCGATATCAGACATCACACATCGATACCACAAACACTACTACCAAGTTGAGCTCTTTTCCCCATAAAATAGGATAAAGAATGCTAAGATTTTGCTCTTACGTTTGTAGATAGTGGGCTCTGTGCCAAATTCGATTTCCTTTTCTAATTCTGATAAGAAAACACAATAAAAATAGATAAAGCCCCCCCCCTCCCCTTCAAGGACATTATATCACTATAATATACGTTGCCACACAATTTAAGTGAAATTGGCACATATTTATTTACCACACTATAAAGGTTCCTAGCTGCCATATCTTCTGTGAAGTCATAAAGGGTTCTTGACACTTGAATGCACTGTTGAGATCAATAGGAAGACAAGCAACCCCAGACCCAATCAACGCCCAAAATGGACAGATTGTTGTTCTCCTGGTGAGGACTGAAGAATCTGAAACATAGTGAACTAGAAAAGCCTTTTCTGCACTCACCTCACTTTTGGCAATGCACCTCTGCTCCTTCACTGCTCTTGGCATTACCCTTCAATAGATCTGTAAAGAATTCCAACTAAGCACATTCTCCACCGACACCACACATCCAACTTATGCCACAAACACTTCCAAGTCAAAATCTTTTCCCCATGTTATAGGATAAAGAAAGCTAAAAGAGCGATCTTACTTTTGTAGCTAGAGGTCCATGCCAAATTCAATTTTCAATTCCAATTCTGAAGAGAAAACACAGAAAAGCAAGGCAAAGCACCCCCCCCCCTTCGAGAACATTTCATCACAATAATGTGCATTGGCAAACAATTTTGGGAAACATCTATTATTTACCCCAATAAGCAGGTTCCGAGCTATCCTCAGGAGTCTCAATGGGCTCTTGACACTTCAACTGCACTGTTGAGATGAATGGGAAGACAAGCATCCCCAGACCCACTCCAAGCCAACTTATAAATGTAGACAAACTGTTGCTTAAGTCTGATAGCGTCCTTGCATATCGAAGGAGCCACATTTCTCAATCATCTAGTTGTACTGGAAAATACCGATAACAAACGGACAGGAAAAATATCAAACTACATGTGTCTTTTCTGCACTCACCACGTCCTAACGATACACTGCCATACACCCTTCTACTCCTTCACTGCTCTTGGCATTATCCTTTCTTCGATCTGTAAAGAATTCCAACTAAGCGCAGTCTCCATCGATATCAGACATCACACATCGATACCACAAACACTACTACCAAGTTGAGCTCTTTTCCCCATAAAATAGGATAAAGAATGCTAAGATTTTGCTCTTACGTTTGTAGATAGTGGGCTCTGTGCCAAATTCGATTTCCTTTTCTAATTCTGATAAGAAAACACAATAAAAATAGATAAAGCCCCCCCCCTCCCCTTCAAGGACATTATATCACTATAATATACGTTGCCACACAATTTAAGTGAAATTGGCACATATTTATTTACCACACTATAAAGGTTCCTAGCTGCCATATCTTCTGTGAAGTCATAAAGGGCTCTTGACACTTGAATGCACTGTTGAGATCAATAGGAAGACAAGCAACCCCAGACCCAATCAACGCCCAAAATGGACAGATTGTTGTTCTCCTGGTGAGGACTGAAGAATCTGAAACATAGTGAACTAGAAAAGCCTTTTCTGCACTCACCTCACTTTTGGCAATGCACCTCTGCTCCTTCACTGCTCTTGGCATTACCCTTCAATAGATCTGTAAAGAATTCCAACTAAGCACATTCTCCACCGACACCACACATCCAACTTATGCCACAAACACTTCCAAGTCAAGATCTTTTCCCCATGTGATAGGATAAAGAAAGCTAAAAGAGCGATCTTACTTTTGTAAATAGTGGGTCCTGTGCCAAATTCGATTTCCTTTTCTAATTCTGATGAGAAAACACAATAAAAATAGATAAAGCCCCCCCCCCTCCCCTTCAAGGACATTATATCACTATAATATACGTTGCCACACAATTTAAGTGAAATTGGCACATATTTATTTACCACACTATAAAGGTTCCTAGCTGCCATATCTTCTGTAAAGTCATAAAGGGCTCTTGACACTTGAATGCACTGTTGAGATCAATAGGAAGACAAGCAACCCCAGACCCAATCAACGCCCAAAATGGACAGATTGTTGTTCTCCTGGTGAGGACTGAAGAATCTGAAACATAGTGAACTAGAAAAGCCTTTTCTGCACTCACCTCACTTTTGGCAATGCACCTCTGCTCCTTCACTGCTCTTGGCATTACCCTTCAATAGATCTGTAAAGAATTCCAACTAAGCACATTCTCCACCGACACCACACATCCAACTTATGCCACAAACACTTCCAAGTCAAGATCTTTTCCCCATGTTATAGGATAAAGAAAGCTAAAAGAGCGATCTTACTTTTGTAGCTAGAAGTCCATGCCAAATTCAATTTTCAATTCCAATTCTGAAGAGAAAACACAGAAAAGCAAGGCAAAGCACCCCCCCCCCCTTCGAGAACATTTCATCACAATAATGTGCATTGGCAAACAATTTTGGTAAACATCTATTATTTACCCCAATAAGCAGGTTCCGAGCTATCCTCAGGAGTCTCAATGGGCTCTTGACACTTCAACTGCACTGTTGAGATGAATGGGAAGACAAGCAACCCCAGCCCCACTCCAAGCCAACTTATAAATGTAGACAAACTGTTGCTTAAGTCTGATAGCGTCCTTGCATATCGAAGGAGCCACATTTCTCAATCATCTAGTTGTACTGGAAAATACCGATAACAAACGGACAGGAAAAATATCAAGCTACATGTGTCTTTTCTGCACTCACCACGTCCTAACGATACACTGCCATACACCCTTCTACTCCTTCACTGCTCTTGGCATTATCCTTTCTTCGATCTGTAAAGAATTTCAACTAAGCGCAGTCTCCATCGATATCAGACATCACACATCGATACCACAAACACTACTACCAAGTTGAGCTCTTTTCCCCATAAAATAGGATAAAGAATGCTAAGATTTTGCTCTTACGTTTGTAGATAGTGGGCTCTGTGCCAAATTCGATTTCCTTTTCTAATTCTGATAAGAAAACACAATAAAAATAGATAAAGCCCCCCCCCTCCCCTTCAAGGACATTATATCACTATAATATACGTTGCCACACAATTTAAGTGAAATTGGCACATATTTATTTACCACACTATAAAGGTTCCTAGCTGCCATATCTTCTGTGAAGTCATAAAGGGTTCTTGACACTTGAATGCACTGTTGAGATCAATAGGAAGACAAGCAACCCCAGACCCAATCAACGCCCAAAATGGACAGATTGTTGTTCTCCTGGTGAGGACTGAAGAATCTGAAACATAGTGAACTAGAAAAGCCTTTTCTGCACTCACCTCACTTTTGGCAATGCACCTCTGCTCCTTCACTGCTCTTGGCATTACCCTTCAATAGATCTGTAAAGAATTCCAACTAAGCACATTCTCCACCGACACCACACATCCAACTTATGCCACAAACACTTCCAAGTCAAAATCTTTTCCCCATGTTATAGGATAAAGAAAGCTAAAAGAGCGATCTTACTTTTGTAGCTAGAGGTCCATGCCAAATTCAATTTTCAATTCCAATTCTGAAGAGAAAACACAGAAAAGCAAGGCAAAGCACCCCCCCCCCTTCGAGAACATTTCATCACAATAATGTGCATTGGCAAACAATTTTGGGAAACATCTATTATTTACCCCAATAAGCAGGTTCCGAGCTATCCTCAGGAGTCTCAATGGGCTCTTGACACTTCAACTGCACTGTTGAGATGAATGGGAAGACAAGCATCCCCAGACCCACTCCAAGCCAACTTATAAATGTAGACAAACTGTTGCTTAAGTCTGATAGCGTCCTTGCATATCGAAGGAGCCACATTTCTCAATCATCTAGTTGTACTGGAAAATACCGATAACAAACGGACAGGAAAAATATCAAACTACATGTGTCTTTTCTGCACTCACCACGTCCTAACGATACACTGCCATACACCCTTCTACTCCTTCACTGCTCTTGGCATTATCCTTTCTTCGATCTGTAAAGAATTCCAACTAAGCGCAGTCTCCATCGATATCAGACATCACACATCGATACCACAAACACTACTACCAAGTTGAGCTCTTTTCCCCATAAAATAGGATAAAGAATGCTAAGATTTTGCTCTTACGTTTGTAGATAGTGGGCTCTGTGCCAAATTCGATTTCCTTTTCTAATTCTGATAAGAAAACACAATAAAAATAGATAAAGCCCCCCCCCTCCCCTTCAAGGACATTATATCACTATAATATACGTTGCCACACAATTTAAGTGAAATTGGCACATATTTATTTACCACACTATAAAGGTTCCTAGCTGCCATATCTTCTGTGAAGTCATAAAGGGCTCTTGACACTTGAATGCACTGTTGAGATCAATAGGAAGACAAGCAACCCCAGACCCAATCAACGCCCAAAATGGACAGATTGTTGTTCTCCTGGTGAGGACTGAAGAATCTGAAACATAGTGAACTAGAAAAGCCTTTTCTGCACTCACCTCACTTTTGGCAATGCACCTCTGCTCCTTCACTGCTCTTGGCATTACCCTTCAATAGATCTGTAAAGAATTCCAACTAAGCACATTCTCCACCGACACCACACATCCAACTTATGCCACAAACACTTCCAAGTCAAGATCTTTTCCCCATGTGATAGGATAAAGAAAGCTAAAAGAGCGATCTTACTTTTGTAAATAGTGGGTCCTGTGCCAAATTCGATTTCCTTTTCTAATTCTGATGAGAAAACACAATAAAAATAGATAAAGCCCCCCCCCCTCCCCTTCAAGGACATTATATCACTATAATATACGTTGCCACACAATTTAAGTGAAATTGGCACATATTTATTTACCACACTATAAAGGTTCCTAGCTGCCATATCTTCTGTAAAGTCATAAAGGGCTCTTGACACTTGAATGCACTGTTGAGATCAATAGGAAGACAAGCAACCCCAGACCCAATCAACGCCCAAAATGGACAGATTGTTGTTCTCCTGGTGAGGACTGAAGAATCTGAAACATAGTGAACTAGAAAAGCCTTTTCTGCACTCACCTCACTTTTGGCAATGCACCTCTGCTCCTTCACTGCTCTTGGCATTACCCTTCAATAGATCTGTAAAGAATTCCAACTAAGCACATTCTCCACCGACACCACACATCCAACTTATGCCACAAACACTTCCAAGTCAAGATCTTTTCCCCATGTTATAGGATAAAGAAAGCTAAAAGAGCGATCTTACTTTTGTAGCTAGAAGTCCATGCCAAATTCAATTTTCAATTCCAATTCTGAAGAGAAAACACAGAAAAGCAAGGCAAAGCACCCCCCCCCCCTTCGAGAACATTTCATCACAATAATGTGCATTGGCAAACAATTTTGGTAAACATCTATTATTTACCCCAATAAGCAGGTTCCGAGCTATCCTCAGGAGTCTCAATGGGCTCTTGACACTTCAACTGCACTGTTGAGATGAATGGGAAGACAAGCAAACCCAGCCCCACTCCAAGCCAACTTATAAATGTAGACAAACTGTTGCTTAAGTCTGATAGCGTCCTTGCATATCGAAGGAGCCACATTTCTCAATCATCTAGTTGTACTGGAAAATACCGATAACAAACGGACAGGAAAAATATCAAGCTACATGTGTCTTTTCTGCACTCACCACGTCCTAACGATACACTGCCATACACCCTTCTACTCCTTCACTGCTCTTGGCATTATCCTTTCTTCGATCTGTAAAGAATTCCAACTAAGCGCAGTCTCCATCGATATCAGACATCACACATCGATACCACAAACACTACTACCAAGTTGAGCTCTTTTCCCCATAAAATAGGATAAAGAATGCTAAGATTTTGCTCTTACGTTTGTAGATAGTGGGCTCTGTGCCAAATTCGATTTCCTTTTCTAATTCTGATAAGAAAACACAATAAAAATAGATAAAGCCCCCCCCCCTCCCCTTCAAGGACATTATATCACTATAATATACGTTGCCACACAATTTAAGTGAAATTGGCACATATTTATTTACCACACTATAAAGGTTCCTAGCTGCCATATCTTCTGTGAAGTCATAAAGGGCTCTTGACACTTGAATGCACTGTTGAGATCAATAGGAAGACAAGCAACCCCAGACCCAATCAACGCCCAAAATGGACAGATTGTTGTTCTCCTGGTGAGGACTGAAGAATCTGAAACATAGTGAACTAGAAAAGCCTTTTCTGCACTCACCTCACTTTTGGCAATGCACCTCTGCTCCTTCACTGCTCTTGGCATTACCCTTCAATAGATCTGTAAAGAATTCCAACTAAGCACATTCTCCACCGACACCACACATCCAACTTATGCCACAAACACTTCCAAGTCAAGATCTTTTCCCCATGTTATAGGATAAAGAAAGCTAAAAGAGCGATCTTACTTTTGTAGCTAGAAGTCCATGCCAAATTCAATTTTCAATTCCAATTCTGAAGAGAAAACACAGAAAAGCAAGGCAAAGCACCCCCCCCCTTCGAGAACATTTCATCACAATAATGTGCATTGGCAAACAATTTTGGTAAACATCTATTATTTACCCCAATAAGCAGGTTCCGAGCTATCCTCAGGAGTCTCAATGGGCTCTTGACACTTCAACTGCACTGTTGAGATGAATGGGAAGACAAGCAACCCCAGCCCCACTCCAAGCCAACTTATAAATGTAGACAAACTGTTGCTTAAGTCTGATAGCGTCCTTGCATATCGAAGGAGCCACATTTCTCAATCATCTAGTTGTACTGGAAAATACCGATAACAAACGGACAGGAAAAATATCAAGCTACATGTGTCTTTTCTGCACTCACCACGTCCTAACGATACACTGCCATACACCCTTCTACTCCTTCACTGCTCTTGGCATTATCCTTTCTTCGATCTGTAAAGAATTCCAACTAAGCGCAGTCTCCATCGATATCAGACATCACACATCGATACCACAAACACTACTACCAAGTTGAGCTCTTTTCCCCATAAAATAGGATAAAGAATGCTAAGATTTTGCTCTTACGTTTGTAGATAGTGGGCTCTGTGCCAAATTCGATTTCCTTTTCTAATTCTGATAAGAAAACACAATAAAAATAGATAAAGCCCCCCCCCTCCCCTTCAAGGACATTATATCACTATAATATACGTTGCCACACAATTTAAGTGAAATTGGCACATATTTATTTACCACACTATAAAGGTTCCTAGCTGCCATATCTTCTGTGAAGTCATAAAGGGCTCTTGACACTTGAATGCACTGTTGAGATCAATAGGAAGACAAGCAACCCCAGACCCAATCAACGCCCAAAATGGACAGATTGTTGTTCTCCTGGTGAGGACTGAAGAATCTGAAACATAGTGAACTAGAAAAGCCTTTTCTGCACTCACCTCACTTTTGGCAATGCACCTCTGCTCCTTCACTGCTCTTGGCATTACCCTTCAATAGATCTGTAAAGAATTCCAACTAAGCACATTCTCCACCGACACCACACATCCAACTTATGCCACAAACACTTCCAAGTCAAGATCTTTTCCCCATGTTATAGGATAAAGAAAGCTAAAAGAGCGATCTTACTTTTGTAGCTAGAGGTCCATGCCAAATTCAATTTTCAATTCCAATTCTGAAGAGAAAACACAGAAAAGCAAGGCAAAGCACCCCCCCTTCGAGAACATTTCATCACAATAATGTGCATTGGCAAACAATTTTGGGAAACCTCTATTATTTACCCCAATAAGCAGGTTCCGAGCTATCCTCAGGAGTCTCAATGGGCTCTTGACACTTCAACTGCACTGTTGAGATGAATGGGAAGACAAGCATCCCCAGACCCACTCCAAGCCAACTTATAAATGTAGACAAACTGTTGCTTAAGTCTGATAGCGTCCTTGCATATCGAAGGAGCCACATTTCTCAATCTAGTTGTACTGGAAAATACCGATAACAAACGGACGGGAAAAATATCAAGCTACATGTGTCTTTTCTGCACTCACCACGTCCTAACGATACACTGCCATACACCCTTCTACTCCTTCACTGCTCTTGGCATTATCCTTTCTTCGATCTGTAAAGAATTCCAACTAAGCGCAGTCTCCATCGATATCAGACATCACACATCGATACCACAAACACTACTACCAAGTTGAGCTCTTTTCCCCATAAAATAGGATAAAGAATGCTAAGATTTTGCTCTTACGTTTGTAGATAGTGGGCTCTGTACCAAATTCGATTTCCTTTTCTAATTCTGATGAGAAAACACAATAAAAATAGATAAAGCCGCCCCCCTCCTCCCCTTCAAGGACATTATATCACTATAATATACGTTGCCACACAATTTAAGTGAAATTGGCACATATTTATTTACCACACTATAAAGGTTCCTAGCTGCCATATCTTCTGTGAAGTCATAAAGGGCTCTTGACACTTGAATGCACTGTTGAGATCAATAGGAAGACAAGCAACCCCAGACCCAATCAACGCCCAAAATGGACAGATTGTTGTTCTCCTGGTGAGGACTGAAGAATCTGAAACATAGTGAACTAGAAAAGCCTTTTCTGCACTCACCTCACTTTTGGCAATGCACCTCTGCTCCTTCACTGCTCTTGGCATTACCCTTCAATAGATCTGTAAAGAATTCCAACTAAGCACATTCTCCACCGACACCACACATCCAACTTATGCCACAAACACTTCCAAGTCAAAATCTTTTCCCCATGTTATAGGATAAAGAAAGCTAAAAGAGCGATCTTACTTTTGTAGCTAGAGGTCCATGCCAAATTCAATTTTCAATTCCAATTCTGAAGAGAAAACACAGAAAAGCAAGGCAAAGCACCCCCCCCCCCTTCGAGAACATTTCATCACAATAATGTGCATTGGCAAACAATTTTGGGAAACATCTATTATTTACCCCAATAAGCAGGTTCCGAGCTATCCTCAGGAGTCTCAATGGGCTCTTGACACTTCAACTGCACTGTTGAGATGAATGGGAAGACAAGCATCCCCAGACCCACTCCAAGCCAACTTATAAATGTAGACAAACTGTTGCTTAAGTCTGATAGCGTCCTTGCATATCGAAGGAGCCACATTTCTCAATCATCTAGTTGTACTGGAAAATACCGATAACAAACGGACAGGAAAAATATCAAACTACATGTGTCTTTTCTGCACTCACCACGTCCTAACGATACACTGCCATACACCCTTCTACTCCTTCACTGCTCTTGGCATTATCCTTTCTTCGATCTGTAAAGAATTCCAACTAAGCGCAGTCTCCATCGATATCAGACATCACACATCGATACCACAAACACTACTACCAAGTTGAGCTCTTTTCCCCATAAAATAGGATAAAGAATGCTAAGATTTTGCTCTTACGTTTGTAGATAGTGGGCTCTGTGCCAAATTCGATTTCCTTTTCTAATTCTGATAAGAAAACACAATAAAAATAGATAAAGCCCCCCCCCTCCCCTTCAAGGACATTATATCACTATAATATACGTTGCCACACAATTTAAGTGAAATTGGCACATATTTATTTACCACACTATAAAGGTTCCTAGCTGCCATATCTTCTGTGAAGTCATAAAGGGCTCTTGACACTTGAATGCACTGTTGAGATCAATAGGAAGACAAGCAACCCCAGACCCAATCAACGCCCAAAATGGACAGATTGTTGTTCTCCTGGTGAGGACTGAAGAATCTGAAACATAGTGAACTAGAAAAGCCTTTTCTGCACTCACCTCACTTTTGGCAATGCACCTCTGCTCCTTCACTGCTCTTGGCATTACCCTTCAATAGATCTGTAAAGAATTCCAACTAAGCACATTCTCCACCGACACCACACATCCAACTTATGCCACAAACACTTCCAAGTCAAGATCTTTTCCCCATGTGATAGGATAAAGAAAGCTAAAAGAGCGATCTTACTTTTGTAAATAGTGGGTCCTGTGCCAAATTCGATTTCCTTTTCTAATTCTGATGAGAAAACACAATAAAAATAGATAAAGCCCCCCCCCCCTCCCCTTCAAGGACATTATATCACTATAATATACGTTGCCACACAATTTAAGTGAAATTGGCACATATTTATTTACCACACTATAAAGGTTCCTAGCTGCCATATCTTCTGTAAAGTCATAAAGGGCTCTTGACACTTGAATGCACTGTTGAGATCAATAGGAAGACAAGCAACCCCAGACCCAATCAACGCCCAAAATGGACAGATTGTTGTTCTCCTGGTGAGGACTGAAGAATCTGAAACATAGTGAACTAGAAAAGCCTTTTCTGCACTCACCTCACTTTTGGCAATGCACCTCTGCTCCTTCACTGCTCTTGGCATTACCCTTCAATAGATCTGTAAAGAATTCCAACTAAGCACATTCTCCACCGACACCACACATCCAACTTATGCCACAAACACTTCCAAGTCAAGATCTTTTCCCCATGTTATAGGATAAAGAAAGCTAAAAGAGCGATCTTACTTTTGTAGCTAGAAGTCCATGCCAAATTCAATTTTCAATTCCAATTCTGAAGAGAAAACACAGAAAAGCAAGGCAAAGCACCCCCCCCCTTCGAGAACATTTCATCACAATAATGTGCATTGGCAAACAATTTTGGTAAACATCTATTATTTACCCCAATAAGCAGGTTCCGAGCTATCCTCAGGAGTCTCAATGGGCTCTTGACACTTCAACTGCACTGTTGAGATGAATGGGAAGACAAGCAACCCCAGCCCCACTCCAAGCCAACTTATAAATGTAGACAAACTGTTGCTTAAGTCTGATAGCGTCCTTGCATATCGAAGGAGCCACATTTCTCAATCATCTAGTTGTACTGGAAAATACCGATAACAAACGGACAGGAAAAATATCAAGCTACATGTGTCTTTTCTGCACTCACCACGTCCTAACGATACACTGCCATACACCCTTCTACTCCTTCACTGCTCTTGGCATTATCCTTTCTTCGATCTGTAAAGAATTCCAACTAAGCGCAGTCTCCATCGATATCAGACATCACACATCGATACCACAAACACTACTACCAAGTTGAGCTCTTTTCCCCATAAAATAGGATAAAGAATGCTAAGATTTTGCTCTTACGTTTGTAGATAGTGGGCTCTGTGCCAAATTCGATTTCCTTTTCTAATTCTGATAAGAAAACACAATAAAAATAGATAAAGCCCCCCCCCTCCTCCCCTTCAAGGACATTATATCACTATAATATACGTTGCCACACAATTTAAGTGAAATTGGCACATATTTATTTACCACACTATAAAGGTTCCTAGCTGCCATATCTTCTGTGAAGTCATAAAGGGCTCTTGACACTTGAATGCACTGTTGAGATCAATAGGAAGACAAGCAACCCCAGACCCAATCAACGCCCAAAATGGACAGATTGTTGTTCTCCTGGTGAGGACTGAAGAATCTGAAACATAGTGAACTAGAAAAGCCTTTTCTGCACTCACCTCACTTTTGGCAATGCACCTCTGCTCCTTCACTGCTCTTGGCATTACCCTTCAATAGATCTGTAAAGAATTCCAACTAAGCACATTCTCCACCGACACCACACATCCAACTTATGCCACAAACACTTCCAAGTCAAGATCTTTTCCCCATGTTATAGGATAAAGAAAGCTAAAAGAGCGATCTTACTTTTGTAGCTAGAAGTCCATGCCAAATTCAATTTTCAATTCCAATTCTGAAGAGAAAACACAGAAAAGCAAGGCAAAGCACCCCCCCCTTCGAGAACATTTCATCACAATAATGTGCATTGGCAAACAATTTTGGTAAACATCTATTATTTACCCCAATAAGCAGGTTCCGAGCTATCCTCAGGAGTCTCAATGGGCTCTTGACACTTCAACTGCACTGTTGAGATGAATGGGAAGACAAGCAACCCCAGCCCCACTCCAAGCCAACTTATAAATGTAGACAAACTGTTGCTTAAGTCTGATAGCGTCCTTGCATATCGAAGGAGCCACATTTCTCAATCATCTAGTTGTACTGGAAAATACCGATAACAAACGGACAGGAAAAATATCAAGCTACATGTGTCTTTTCTGCACTCACCACGTCCTAACGATACACTGCCATACACCCTTCTACTCCTTCACTGCTCTTGGCATTATCCTTTCTTCGATCTGTAAAGAATTCCAACTAAGCGCAGTCTCCATCGATATCAGACATCACACATCGATACCACAAACACTACTACCAAGTTGAGCTCTTTTCCCCATAAAATAGGATAAAGAATGCTAAGATTTTGCTCTTACGTTTGTAGATAGTGGGCTCTGTACCAAATTCGATTTCCTTTTCTAATTCTGATGAGAAAACACAATAAAAATAGATAAAGCCGCCCCCCTCCTCCCCTTCAAGGACATTATATCACTATAATATACGTTGCCACACAATTTAAGTGAAATTGGCACATATTTATTTACCACACTATAAAGGTTCCTAGCTGCCATATCTTCTGTGAAGTCATAAAGGGCTCTTGACACTTGAATGCACTGTTGAGATCAATAGGAAGACAAGCAACCCCAGACCCAATCAACGCCCAAAATGGACAGATTGTTGTTCTCCTGGTGAGGACTGAAGAATCTGAAACATAGTGAACTAGAAAAGCCTTTTCTGCACTCACCTCACTTTTGGCAATGCACCTCTGCTCCTTCACTGCTCTTGGCATTACCCTTCAATAGATCTGTAAAGAATTCCAACTAAGCACATTCTCCACCGACACCACACATCCAACTTATGCCACAAACACTTCCAAGTCAAGATCTTTTCCCCATGTTATAGGATAAAGAAAGCTAAAAGAGCGATCTTACTTTTGTAGCTAGAAGTCCATGCCAAATTCAATTTTCAATTCCAATTCTGAAGAGAAAACACAGAAAAGCAAGGCAAAGCACCCCCCCCCCTTCGAGAACATTTCATCACAATAATGTGCATTGGCAAACAATTTTGGTAAACATCTATTATTTACCCCAATAAGCAGGTTCCGAGCTATCCTCAGGAGTCTCAATGGGCTCTTGACACTTCAACTGCACTGTTGAGATGAATGGGAAGACAAGCATCCCCAGCCCCACTCCAAGCCAACTTATAAATGTAGACAAACTGTTGCTTAAGTCTGATAGCGTCCTTGCATATCGAAGGAGCCACATTTCTCAATCATCTAGTTGTACTGGAAAATACCGATAACAAACGGACAGGAAAAATATCAAACTACATGTGTCTTTTCTGCACTCACCACGTCCTAACGATACACTGCCATACACCCTTCTACTCCTTCACTGCTCTTGGCATTATCCTTTCTTCGATCTGTAAAGAATTCCAACTAAGCGCAGTCTCCATCGATATCAGACATCACACATCGATACCACAAACACTACTACCAAGTTGAGCTCTTTTCCCCATAAAATAGGATAAAGAATGCTAAGATTTTGCTCTTACGTTTGTAGATAGTGGGCTCTGTGCCAAATTCGATTTCCTTTTCTAATTCTGATAAGAAAACACAATAAAAATAGATAAAGCCCCCCCCCTCCCCTTCAAGGACATTATATCACTATAATATACGTTGCCACACAATTTAAGTGAAATTGGCACATATTTATTTACCACACTATAAAGGTTCCTAGCTGCCATATCTTCTGTGAAGTCATAAAGGGCTCTTGACACTTGAATGCACTGTTGAGATCAATAGGAAGACAAGCAACCCCAGACCCAATCAACGCCCAAAATGGACAGATTGTTGTTCTCCTGGTGAGGACTGAAGAATCTGAAACATAGTGAACTAGAAAAGCCTTTTCTGCACTCACCTCACTTTTGGCAATGCACCTCTGCTCCTTCACTGCTCTTGGCATTACCCTTCAATAGATCTGTAAAGAATTCCAACTAAGCACATTCTCCACCGACACCACACATCCAACTTATGCCACAAACACTTCCAAGTCAAGATCTTTTCCCCATGTGATAGGATAAAGAAAGCTAAAAGAGCGATCTTACTTTTGTAAATAGTGGGTCCTGTGCCAAATTCGATTTCCTTTTCTAATTCTGATGAGAAAACACAATAAAAATAGATAAAGCCCCCCCCCCCTCCCCTTCAAGGACATTATATCACTATAATATACGTTGCCACACAATTTAAGTGAAATTGGCACATATTTATTTACCACACTATAAAGGTTCCTAGCTGCCATATCTTCTGTAAAGTCATAAAGGGCTCTTGACACTTGAATGCACTGTTGAGATCAATAGGAAGACAAGCAACCCCAGACCCAATCAACGCCCAAAATGGACAGATTGTTGTTCTCCTGGTGAGGACTGAAGAATCTGAAACATAGTGAACTAGAAAAGCCTTTTCTGCACTCACCTCACTTTTGGCAATGCACCTCTGCTCCTTCACTGCTCTTGGCATTACCCTTCAATAGATCTGTAAAGAATTCCAACTAAGCACATTCTCCACCGACACCACACATCCAACTTATGCCACAAACACTTCCAAGTCAAGATCTTTTCCCCATGTTATAGGATAAAGAAAGCTAAAAGAGCGATCTTACTTTTGTAGCTAGAAGTCCATGCCAAATTCAATTTTCAATTCCAATTCTGAAGAGAAAACACAGAAAAGCAAGGCAAAGCACCCCCCCCCCTTCGAGAACATTTCATCACAATAATGTGCATTGGCAAACAATTTTGGGAAACATCTATTATTTACCCCAATAAGCAGGTTCCGAGCTATCCTCAGGAGTCTCAATGGGCTCTTGACACTTCAACTGCACTGTTGAGATGAATGGGAAGACAAGCAACCCCAGACCCACTCCAAGCCAACTTATAAATGTAGACAAACTGTTGCTTAAGTCTGATAGCGTCCTTGCATATCAAAGGAGCCACATTTCTCAATCTAGTTGTACTGGAAAATACCGATAACAAACGGACGGGAAAAATATCAAGCTACATGTGTCTTTTCTGCACTCACCACGTCCTAACGATACACTGCCATACACCCTTCTACTCCTTCACTGCTCTTGGCATTATCCTTTCTTCGATCTGTAAAGAATTCCAACTAAGCGCAGTCTCCATCGATATCAGACATCACACATCGATACCACAAACACTACTACCAAGTTGAGCTCTTTTCCCCATAAAATAGGATAAAGAATGCTAAGATTTTGCTCTTACGTTTGTAGATAGTGGGCTCTGTGCCAAATTCGATTTCCTTTTCTAATTCTGATGAGAAAACACAATAAAAATAGATAAAGCCCCCCCCCTCCCCTTCAAGGACATTATATCACTATAATATACGTTGCCACACAATTTAAGTGAAATTGGCACATATTTATTTACCACACTATAAAGGTTCCTAGCTGCCATATCTTCTTTGAAGTCATAAAGGGCTCTTGACACTTGAATGCACTGTTGAGATCAATAGGAAGACAAGCAACCCCAGACCCAATCAACGCCCAAAATGGACAGATTGTTGTTCTCCTGGTGAGGACTGAAGAATCTGAAACATAGTGAACTAGAAAAGCCTTTTCTGCACTCACCTCACTTTTGGCAATGCACCTCTGCTCCTTCACTGCTCTTGGCATTACCCTTCAATAGATCTGTAAAGAATTCCAACTAAGCACATTCTCCACCGACACCACACATCCAACTTATGCCACAAACACTTCCAAGTCAAGATCTTTTCCCCATGTTATAGGATAAAGAAAGCTAAAAGAGCTATCTTACTTTTGTTAATAGTGGGTCCTGTGCCAAATTCGATTTTCTTTTCTAATTCTGATACTAGAAAAGCCTTTTCTGCACTTGCTTCATCCTAATAGACTCTCCATGTACTTTATGACAGTGGGCTGGATAATTTATACTTTTAACCAGTCATCTTTCTTTTGAGCTGAAAAGATGCCCTTAATGCTTGTGTTTATTTTATGTATACGAATATCATGCATATGATCATCATGTATTCTATGGATTGGCAGAGTCTCCAACACATTTTACATTACTTAAAGGGTTCTTTGGCGAAAAAACATCTTAATCCCTATCCGTAGGATAGAGGATAAGATGTCTGATCGCGGGGGTCCCACTGCCAGGCAGTGGGACCCCTGCGATCTCCGTCGCGGCACCCCGGTCATCTGTGCACAGAGAAAACTTAGCTTCTTGCTGGTTGACTAGCGACTAAAGCTGCCATGCCCCATCCATTGATGTGAAGCTTCTGTATTCCGGACGCCACCGCTGCGGACACATCGATCAGACATGTTATCCCCTATCTGAAAGATAAGATGTTTTAGCCGCAGTAACCCTTTAAGAGGGCCTTAAAAAGGATCTAAAAAAAAAAAAAATTCCCCCAAAAATTGAGTGACCTTAAAGGGTTACATCCGTGGGAATTTTTTTTTTTTTTTTTTTTTAATCAACTGGTGCCAGAAAGTTAACAGATTTGTTACTTCTATAATAAAAATATAATATAAAAAAAATATTAAATCTTTCCAGAACTTTTTCGGGTCTGTATACTAGAGGAAATGGTTTTCTTTTTGGAACAGAGCTCTCTGCTGACATCATGACCACAGAGCACTCTGCTGACATCAGAGCACTCTGCTGACATCTCATATGCATTTTAAGAACTGTCCAGAGAGCATTGTGGTCATGATGTCAGCAGGGAGCTCTGTGTTCCAAAAATAAAACCATTTCCTCTGTGGTTTTCAGCAGCTAATTACTGGAAGGATTAAGAATTTTAATAGAAGTAATTTACAAATCTTTTTCTGTAAAAAGTTTACATGGGAGTACCCCTTTACCACGGCACCATGACGTACATTTACGTCAATTATCGTTACTTAACGCACCATGACGTACATTTACGGTCCGCCATGACTGCGAGCAGCGGATCAGTGAGGTTTTTTGGTTGGATTAAAACAACAATTAAGAATTCTGGATACGAAATGGACTTCAGATTGTTTTTTTTTTCTTTTACAAATGCCATTACAAAACAAATCTCATAACATTTGAACGCAACTTGTTGACAAAAAATGGTTCATCTTGAGGAACACACTGTTTGAAATTTGCTTTGTGTATTGGATGATTATAGCAAGTAACCAATTTACTGAGCATGGCTTGTGCAATTCCAGATACATAGCCACTTTTAGCACCACGGACTGTGAGGTACTGTAGCGTCACTTTAATGAAGGTGGTGGTCTCTGAATAAACCCCTTTAACACCTTTTGGTGTGTTAAGTAAACACATTGGAAAGCGCAGCACACCCATCCCACAAAGTACTCTGGTCCATAAGTATCCGGTTTAAATAATTGATAGTTATGCTTAAACACATTCATTCATGTAGATTTTTACATTTGGGCAAAGAACAAACTGAAAAATTATATTTGAAAAAAATATCACATTTTAGTAATGCAAAATACTGATCAAAGCAATTGAAGTATTCAGACATGTTAAAATTTAATTCTAAAATAGTTTTTGTTTTCAGCAGATTCAAAAAGTTTCTGGTATCAGAAAACTGAAGTATCACAAAATTTAAAGTTTCATCCCAAGATATATAACTAAAAATAGTGAGTTATCACAAATTGGAGTGACCTAAACATGTCTTTATTTGCTTGAAATACCCAAGAAAGTTGTAGTCCTTTCATTTTCAGTGTAGAGTTATCTCAGGAGCTCCCTGGACCCTCCCTCTCTCCAGAAGCTGGGCTAGATCTGGTCTTTCAGCTCTAGCCCCACCAGCTGAGTAATGTTACCAATTTCGACCTGTTTTGGTCTCAAAAACATGGACCACCAGATCTTGCAAAACTGCAAATTCCAATAGGCTGGACAGCCACATACTCGAGAGATATATGTTGTAGGCCTCCAGATGTTGCACAACTACATTTTAATCGTATGTTTATTTAGGAAAGAATCAATAATGCTACAGGGATAGGAGCAGCTGACTGCAGAGCAACAGCTTGCTGTGTACTGGGTGGAGATCTAGCATGTTTTCATTGGGAAGAGAAAGCAATGCATTATAGAACTGTTGCAGACAGGTAAGCAATACCATCTGCCTGTTCTGCATTTTTTTTTTTTTTAACCTTTTACGAATACCCCATTAAAGGAAATGTCACCAGTGTCACCTGCACTAACATGTCAGTACCAACAGAGTGCAGGGGACACTGATTACAATGGTACTTACCTTGTCCCGTTCCATGGCAGGGATCTCCTGTAATCTTGTCCGTTAGCTCCAGTCCCAGCACGGGGCACAGGCAGAGCTTAGTGACATCACTGCTGATGCGAGACCCAGCAGAAAGCAGCAGCGGTTGGAGCTAACAGATTACCAGAGATCCCTGCCATGGAACGGGACATGGTTTGTACCGTTGTCAGTGTCACGTACAGGTTAGTGCAGGTGACAGATTTCCTTTAAATGCATACTACATCCACTATAATTAAAGCAACTTTACCAGACAGTTGGTCCCTGGTGGTTTCCTTATAGTCCTTCTGCTTGCATTGTTAACATTTTTATTCAGCATGGAGGCTCCCCTTCTCAATGCGCTGCATTGCCCACTTTCGATGGAGGTTTTCAGCATTCAAATATTGGAAAAGTAATAGCTCTTAGATCAAGTTAAAACACATGCATGTTTGTTTAAGGATGTGTAGCTTCACTCTTCCTTACAATGACATGCACATATAGATTAATTACCTTATGGTGCTGTATCAGCTGAAATAAGATGTAAAATAAGGAGCTGCTTCTAAGTGTGTAAAAGCTGCTTCAGGATTCTTGAGTATGATGCATAAAGTTGTGAAACATCAGGATATATACCGACAGTATACACCCGGTGATTTTTAGTTTCTTTTGGAATCTAAAGTATAAAGCAGTCAATGTAGTCATGTGGACAATCATGGGCTGGTATAGTCTTCTAGAGTGCCAAGAATGACAGCCAGATAATTGATCATTGCATTTACTTAGATTGTAAAGCTGTTTGTATAAATGTATACGGGTCAACTAGTGTAGACATTTTGACTTATTTTAGCAAAGGACAGTCAAAATGTGACAATTGTGTGTAATTATTTTCTTCAAATGACACTTAATTGTGCAATCTCGCTCCAACCCAGACTTTATAAATGGAGATAAAAAAATTAAATAAGTGTATTTATGAAGAACAAGCGCCTTTTTGGAAAAAAAAAATAAATAAATGTGGAACTAGTCAAGACTGTACATGCAACTCGTTTTTTTCAAACAATAAAAATCCCACCCCCCCAACCAGTATAATTAATTCATTTGGGGGCTATGAGGACCAATTCTAAATATAAAATATGTCCCAGACAGATTTTAGGAACAGAAAGAAGCAAACTTTTGTCATGATCTGACCAGTACTTGCTCCCACATTCCTTGCCATCTACAACTCTCCTTCTGGTATAGAGAGGCATATATATTTTTTTCTTGTGTAGACTAAGGCCATTTGGAACGGGTCAGGTGATAAACCTCCCTCAAAGCATAGTGGCATGTATAACTTTTTATTGCTTAAAAACACACTGAATGTGTGATGCCACTACTAAAAGCATTTCCTATAGCATAGATTGAGCACTTTAATAGGACAAATCCACCTACAGATTCTAATTTATGGTTCTTTATGCCAACCAAGAAGTAGCACAAGAGCATACCTGTTCAATGCTGCTAACACAACAGCACGTAGCCCAGACATCATACCATTTGGTGATCATCACGCTTACTTGAAAAAGTTCCTGATAAGCCAGAACAGGAAACTTGGCTATGTCTCAAACATCATTCCGAGCATGAGGGAGACCACAAAAAGAAAAAATGCATAAATATTATGGTAATTCAAGACGGCTGATGTGTGTAGAAAGTCAGTTTCAGGAGGATTATCTAGCTCATTGTGAAACAGCAACTCACTAAAGACCCCTTAAAAATGGCTATATGCAGAAGTGGAAAAGTCGATTCTGGTAGTTGAAAAGGGTGCCTAAAAACAATGTGAATTTTGTGTTCCTAGGCAGAGTAGGAATCATCACTGACTGGCTAACAGCACCATTGGTTGAGGTTTATCAAAACCTGTGCAAATGAAAAGCTGACCAGTTGCCCATAACCACCAAATTGCTTCGCTCATTTTTAAAAGGGCCTGTGAAAAAAAATGAAAGCAATCTGATTGGTTGCTATGGGCAACTGGTCAGCTTTTCCTCTGCACAGGATTTGATTAAGCCAGCAAAGTGAATTACTAAGTGCAAACCCATTAGAGCCAGGGTATGTTCTTTAGGCCACAGACAAATTTAAGTGGTTTGACTGGGGCAATATGTAGAAAGGTCTACATACACACTACAGTTAAAACGATGATCTTTACGTGTCAAAATGTGTATGTGTAAATCATGCAAGTTTGTCAACCTTTAAACAGACTTATCTGCCAGAGATGCTGCAGACTTTAGTAGTGTCACTTGACATCTTCATTGAGGGAATGTACCCTGACTCATTCATGATGCGTAATCTGTCCAAAGGAAATGAAACCAAAAGAGTCTTTCAGAGAGCTAACAGTCTCATTAACGGATATTTAACCTTTGAATGTAACGTCATTTAGAAATACAAATCCAAGACCTGTATATTTCAGTCCGTTTACCAAGTATAACCAAAATGTAGTGGACTTTGCATCAGCGGGAACAAAGGACCATTGGTACCAGTTTTACCTACACCTTGTTCACTGTACTCCTGCCTGAAAAATATCACTGCATATTTTCACCAAACCTTTAAGAAAGACATTGAAACAATACATTTATTTATTATTATATTTAATTTGTCAAGTGTTCAATACACAGAAAATACATTGAATGTACAACACGTATACCAAGGAAACACCTTACTTGTACATACAGGTTTATGAAAGCATTTTCTGATGTCAGTCAACAGTAACACCAAAAAGACAACATCCTAGGAAGAAACGTAAAAGACACATCCAGATGTATTACAAAAGCTAGGTAGACAGATCTAGTTCTAAGTCAGTGGTTAATTAATGGGGGCATGTTAAATAACTACAAGGAATGTTTTTATTTCAAGAAGGTGTCATTTAAAGTGGCACAAATGACTTAAAGGGGTACTCCGGTGCTTAGACATCTTACCCCCTATCCAAAGGATAGGGGATAAGATGCCTGATCGCAAGAGTCCCGCCACTGGGAAAAGCCGGGATCTTGCACGCGGCATCCCGTTTGTAATCAGTCCCCGAAGCGTGTTCTCTCCGGGTCCGATCACCGGCGACCACATGGCTGGCAGCGTGTGATGTCACGTGACTGCTATCACGCCCCCTCCCGTAGGCTTCCATTGAGGGGCGGATCGTGACGTCACACGCCGCCGGCCGTGTGGTCGCCGGTAATCAGAACACGCTCCGGGGACTGATTACAAACTGGGTGCCACGTGCAAGATCACGGGGGTCCCCAGCGGTGGGACTCCCACTATCCTTTGGATAGGGGATAAGATGTCTAAGCACCGGAGTACCCCTTTAAGGTCTAGTTTGAGAGCAGGGAGAAGACGCTTTATTAACATTTTTACTAAGTGGACATCACCAATATATTGTTAATACATTCCATATTGGCCAGTGGGACAGATTATCACTATAACAAATGTCAAGTCAAATTTGGGGCTACTCATAGCAAACAGCTTAACACTTAAAGACAGCCGATCAGCAGAGATAGATATAGAAAGATAGAGATATATAAATAGCAAAAAGATCTCTATCTATCTCTTGACAATAAGTAATATACGCTAAAACAGTTATCCTCACGATCCCCGGGGGACTTTTTTTGCAACCAGGTATGGTGAAGCTTTTAACCCCCCCCCCCCCCCGCCCCAAGTAGTCCCCTGGGCAGGGACATCTACTTACCAGCCCCCATTGCTCCGGCCATGGCTCTGCCCCCGTCAGCTTGATTGGCTGCTTGCGTCATCACTCTGCCCCTTAAGCAGATGGAGCAGAGCAGTTCCGCGAGCCGTCAATCAAGACCAGGGGACGGGACCACAGTCAGAGCGACTGGTGCTGGAAAGTAGAAGTCCCCGCCCAGGGAACTACCTGCAGGGAGGGGGTAACTGTTTTAGCATATATCTTGCATTGTCAAGCATTATATGCTAAAATCTGCTGATTGGTTCCCTTTAAGACACAGGCAGTTGCATTCGATGTGCCCTTTGGAAGGCTACAAGGATTACATGATTTAGGGGAGGGACAACACTTCATACAAATGTATGCTTACCAGGTAGAGGATGCTTGTTTCGACAGCCTAAAAGCTTGGATAGCTCTCCTGCTTACCCATTAACTATGAACCGACCACATATGGGCGAAGTATCTTCCCAGATGTGAATTCATGTTAGAGAAGCTACATACTGGTCAAAGGTTAAAAAAAATGTTTTTAAATAATATGTATGCTTGGTTTGTCTGTACAGCTGTCTGGCAACCACTGCTGGTGTCTGAAGTTTAGAGGTGCTAGAGGGCAGAGCACGTAAACAGGACTCAACTGCATCTAAAGAACAAAAATTAAATTAACAAGTAAACAAATTTGAGGCATTGTGTTAGGCTTAATTCACATCCGCTTTATAAGTCCCATTAGTAGCGTCAAACACCCATATGATAGGACATAACACGGCTGTATGCTTTGCTGTCTTGTCTTAAACTACCAGCTTTAAAAAAAAAAAAAAATACAATGCTTCTTATATGCAAAACCATCACCACTCGATGGCACTGAGCTGCAATACCAGACACAGCCTTTGGACAGGGGTGGAGCCATTTTTTGTTTGCAAGAAAGAAGCAGCATTTTTCTAATACTGGATAACCCTTTTAATCTAAAGACGTAGCAGAATGGAAACTAGTGCAGATATGAATGAAACCTAAAACAATCTGCAAAACAGTAGTAGCATTAACACCAAGGATAACCTGATTTAACTTCTATTATGCAATTGTCAAAAATTCAATACAAAAATGCTGAAATTAAATATTCTCATGAAGTTAGAGTTCTCATGGTTGACCCCCACACATCTAAACATTTAATCAATCCCAAGTGGGATATTTGGTGTTTGTTTTGATACTTATCCAGCTAACATGGGAAGTCTGGGCTTGTTGGCACATGGGAAAGTCTAATATACATAAAACTGGAGAAAGTAGTAACTGTCCAAGGAAAATCCAGTATTAGTTGCCTGCAGTGAGTGCTATAGAACAACTTTGCCACAGGCTGGAGCAGTGCAGTCCTTTTTCAGTCTTCTGGATCACAGATGAACCAAGAGAAGTCTTTACTATTGTTGCTGTGCTTCTTCCATGCATGCCGCAAGAACTCTTCAGTGCAAATAAAAGTGAATCATTTCCAGCTATTAAAAAAGCTTTGGCCTCCAGAAAGTCAATAGAATTTTACTTCATCTAAAATACCATTTTACCAGGATTTAGACTAAAATTAGAAGCAGGTCAGCTGCCTTGCATAACTCACAACCTCGGTTAAAACTCCTTACTAGACAAACATTCTAACACTAAGATCAGACCTAAGCTCAGCACAAGAAGTGGATTGCTCACTGTGTACTGCCAAGAGGATAGTAGACAAAAAAAAGTCATCAAGAATTAGTAACATAATCTGTAGACTGAAACTAACCACATATAGGGGTGGGGGAAAACCCAGAGGTAGAGGCATAATCTTTAGCCCCGCCCAATACCAGGCGGTCAGTCAGTGACAGGAAAGACACCATAAATGGACGACACCGACTGCGTCATAACCGTTAGCCCCGCCCACGACAAGGAGGACGGCGGCCATCTTTTAGTCTAGAAAAAAAACAATTTACTCCTCTCGGTATTAGGAATCTTTAATGACTTAACAACATCCTAGTATACCGGCTTTCCTAACCCGATACCGTCAAAACCGTACTTACACTAAACTCTGCAACACTGGGCAAAACTACCTCCACTGCCAATTGTAGTTTAACGCCCTAAATATAAAGCCTATTGCATGTTCCCGATCCCCACAACGACTCTCCCAACAGAGCTACATTTAGTACTCCCCTAAACACCGAGCTTTATTCCGTCTATACAGAACTCATACACCGAGCTGTAAGCCGCACCTCACATCGCCTATACAGGACTCCCCCGCCCTCAACTGTATTCCGTCTATATTGGACTCACCCGCCCTTACTCAGCATCTCAGCCTATACAGGACTCACCCGCCATGATGCAGTTGTATTCCATCTATATCATCCGTCCTCACACCGAACTGTATTCATCTACAAAAGACTCTCCCGCCCTCTCATGAACAATTCCTATTCCCCAATATAAGCGCTCGCTCACAACAACAGGACTTAACTCTGATCCCGCCTCACGTTTTGATAAAATGGTATTTTAAAATCTTATTAAAGCTAAAAAGAACAAATACCTCACATGTAGGATACCAAAGCCTTTAAAGTAGTCGGAATACTCAATGTAAAAGAAACCATAACGAAATGCACCACCGCTGCCTCTCTTCCGCGACCGTCCACGTAGCACTGCGCAACAAATCCTGGGAGGAGGGTACTTATAGAGTACTCGCGCGGTGACGTCACAAAGAGGTGTACCATTTTTAGTCACCTTCCGCTGCTCGCTGAACATGTTATGTAGTCCCTATTTTCATTTGTACTAACTACACTACAATGTGCCACAATACGTACATATTGGGGTAGTAAATACGATTTTAAAAGTAACCCTTTTCTATAAGAGGCACGGGTACTGTTTGCTACATGTAAAATTACGATGATACAGTGTGGTCTAAAAGAACCGTAACCACAGGAAAACACATTTCTATACGAAGGGAATCGCTCCCATTTCAGTCACTAATAAATAGAAAGATGACCATTTGACGTGTTATTTGCCATCGAAACCAGCGTAATTTACAAATGACTCAGGTACACAAAATGGCGCATGGCCTCGGCGCAGTGATACATGGATTCTCGAGAAAAACATGCATGTAGTCCCGTCCAATAGCCAGTTCAGACCGGTTGGATCTGGTTGATACACATATGAACTGCGCATAAGCTGAGGGTGACTAAGTAACCATGAGAACGAGCTAGTGTACTGACTCGCGCATGTAGCTGTTATGTAAGAGCAGGATGGCTGGGAACAGGCTTCTTATGTATTTATTGTAAACACCGTAAAGCTGGGTGATATTTGTAGCCTTAGCTGTTTTGTGTGAAATAAAGGAGAACTATGGCAAAAATGTACTTATCCCCATCCAAAGGATAGGGGATAAGTAGCTTTGTGGTGTCTAAAGAGTTAATGCAGGACACAGGCCCAATCGGCAGGACCCACTGGGCATGAAGTGCGCTAAGTTCCTGCGCATGCTTTAAATAGTGTGAGTGGGCGCAGGGCCCTGCATCCTTAATGACCAATCATGTATACATGTCATATCTCCTGATCATAGCCCACACCATAAAGGGCGGCCTCAGCTGATTTCCTGTAGCTGAGGGCCACCGCTAATAGCTGGCATCCGCCAATCGTCGCGGGCGGCTATTAACCCTATAGATCGCCACTGTCAAAGCTGACAGCGGCATCTAAAAGCAACATTTAACCCCTTAAGGACCAATGACGTACCGGTACGTCATTGGTCCTGCTCTTCTGATATAACGCGGGGTTACACAGTAACCCCGCGTCATATCATGGCGGGCCCGGCGTCATAGTGAAGCCGGGACCCGCCTCTAATAGCGCGCAGCGCCGATCGCGGCGCCGCGCGCTATTAACCCTTTAGCCGCGCGCTCAAAGCTGAGCCGCGCGGCTAAAAGTGAAAGTGAAAGTTCCCGGCTAGCTCAGTCGGGCTGTTCGGGATAGCCGCGGCTAATCGCGGCATCCCGAACAGCTGACAGGACAGCGGGAGGGCCCCTTCCTGCCTCCTCGCTGTCCGATCGCCGAATGACTGCTCAGTGCCTGAGATCCAGGCATGAGCAGTCATGCGGCAGAATCGTTGATCACTGGTTTCTTATGAGAAACCAGTGATCAACATAGAAGATCAGTGTGTGCAGTGTTATAGGTCCCTATGGGACCTATAACACTGCAAAAAAAAAGTGAAAAAAAAAAGTGAATAAAGATCATTTAACTCCTCCCCTATTAAAAGTTTGAATCACCCCCCTTTTCCAATAAAAAAAAAAAACACAGTGTAAATAAAAATAAAAATAAACATATGTGGTATCACCGCGTGCGGAAATGTCCGAATTATAAAAATATATCATTAATTAAACCGCTCGGTCAATGGCGTGCGCGCAAAAAAATTCCAAAGTCCAAAATAGTGCATTTTTGGTCACTTTTTATATCATTTAAAAATGAATAAAAAGTGATCAATAAGTCCTATCAATGCAAAAATGGTACCGTTAAAAACTTCAGATCACGGCGCAAAAAATGAGCCCTCATACCGCCCCATACACGGAAAAATAAAAAAGTTATAGGGGTCAGAAGATGACAATTTTAAACGTATTAATTTTCCTGCATGTAGTTATGATTTTTTCCAAAAGTCCGACAAAATCAAACCTATATAAGTAGGGTATCATTTTAATCGTATGGACCTACAGAATACATATCAGGTGTCATTTTTACCGAAAAATGTACTACGTAGAAACGGAAGCCCCCAAAAGTTACAAAACAGCGTTTTTTTTTCAATTTTGTCGCACAATGATTTTTTTTCCCGCTTCACCATAGATTTTTGGGCAAAATGACTGACGTCATTACAAAGTAGAATTGGTGGCGCAAAAAATAAGCCATCATATGAATTTTTAGGTGTAAATTTGAAAGAGTTATGATTTTTTAAAGGCAACCCTTTTCTATAAGAGGCACGGGTACTGTTTGCTACATGTAAAATTACGATGATACAGTGTGGTCTAAAAGAACCGTAACCACAGGAAAACACATTTCTATACGAAGGGAATCGCTCCCATTTCAGTCACTAATAAATAGAAAGATGACCATTTGACGTGTTATTTGCCATCGAAACCAGCGTAATTTACAAATGACTCAGGTACACAAAATGGCGCATGGCCTCGGCGCAGTGATACATGGATTCTCGAGAAAAACATGCATGTAGTCCCGTCCAATAGCCAGTTCAGACCGGTTGGATCTGGTTGATACACATATGAACTGCGCATAAGCTGAGGGTGACTAAGTAACCATGAGAACGAGCTAGTGTACTGACTCGCGCATGTAGCTGTTATGTAAGAGCAGGATGGCTGGGAACAGGCTTCTTATGTATTTATTGTAAACACCGTAAAGCTGGGTGTTATTTGTAGCCTTAGCTGTTTTGTGTGAAATAAAGGAGAACTATGGCAAAAATGTACTTATCCCCATCCAAAGGATAGGGGATAAGTAGCTTTGTGGTGTCTAAAGAGTTAATGCAGGACACAGGCCCAATCGGCAGGACCCACTGGGCATGAAGTGCGCTAAGTTCCTGCGCATGCTTTAAATAGTGTGAGTGGGCGCAGGGCCCTGCATCCTTAATGACCAATCATGTATACATGTCATATCTCCTGATCATAGCCCACACCATAAAGGGCGGCCTCAGCTGATTTCCTGTAGCTGAGGGCCACCGCTAATAGCTGGCATCCGCCAATCGTCGCGGGCGGCTATTAACCCTATAGATCGCCACTGTCAAAGCTGACAGCGGCATCTAAAAGCAACATTTAACCCCTTAAGGACCAATGACGTACCGGTACGTCATTGGTCCTGCTCTTCTGATATAACGCGGGGTTACACAGTAACCCCGCGTCATATCATGGCGGGCCCGGCGTCATAGTGAAGCCGGGACCCGCCTCTAATAGCGCGCAGCGCCGATCGCGGCGCCGCGCGCTATTAACCCTTTAGCCGCGCGCTCAAAGCTGAGCCGCGCGGCTAAAAGTGAAAGTGAAAGTTCCCGGCTAGCTCAGTCGGGCTGTTCGGGATAGCCGCGGCTAATCGCGGCATCCCGAACAGCTGACAGGACAGCGGGAGGGCCCCTTCCTGCCTCCTCGCTGTCCGATCGCCGAATGACTGCTCAGTGCCTGAGATCCAGGCATGAGCAGTCATGCGGCAGAATCGTTGATCACTGGTTTCTTATGAGAAACCAGTGATCAACATAGAAGATCAGTGTGTGCAGTGTTATAGGTCCCTATGGGACCTATAACACTGCAAAAAAAAAGTGAAAAAAAAAAGTGAATAAAGATCATTTAACTCCTCCCCTATTAAAAGTTTGAATCACCCCCCTTTTCCAATAAAAAAAAAAAACAGTGTAAATAAAAATAAAAATAAACATATGTGGTATCACCGCGTGCGGAAATGTCCGAATTATAAAAATATATCATTAATTAAACCGCTCGGTCAATGGCGTGCGCGCAAAAAAATTCCAAAGTCCAAAATAGTGCATTTTTGGTCACTTTTTATATCATTTAAAAATGAATAAAAAGTGATCAATAAGTCCTATCAATGCAAAAATGGTACCGTTAAAAACTTCAGATCACGGCGCAAAAAATGAGCCCTCATACCGCCCCATACACGGAAAAATAAAAAAGTTATAGGGGTCAGAAGATGACAATTTTAAACGTATTAATTTTCCTGCATGTAGTTATGATTTTTTCCAAAAGTCCGACAAAATCAAACCTATATAAGTAGGGTATCATTTTAATCGTATGGACCTACAGAATACATATCAGGTGTCATTTTTACCGAAAAATGTACTACGTAGAAACGGAAGCCCCCAAAAGTTACAAAACAGCGTTTTTTTTTCAATTTTGTCGCACAATGATTTTTTTTCCCGCTTCACCATAGATTTTTGGGCAAAATGACTGACGTCATTACAAAGTAGAATTGGTGGCGCAAAAAATAAGCCATCATATGAATTTTTAGGTGTAAATTTGAAAGAGTTATGATTTTTTAAAGGCAAGGAGCAAAAAACGAAAATGCAAAAACGGAAAAACCTCCGGTCCTTAAGGGGTTAAAGGGAACCAATCATCAGATTTTACCCTATATGACGCTTGGCAAAGCGTTATATAGGGTAAAATCTTTATTTTCACCATTCCCGGGGGAAGCTCCTGCCCCCAGGGATGGTGAAGATATGAAGTTATAAACTAGTCGCCGCCGTAAGTAGTCACCTGGGCGGGGAGCTCTTCTCACCAACTCCCGTTCTTCGGGCGGGAGCGACACCCCCTCCACTTGATTGACGGGCAGCGTCATCGCTCTGCTCCGTCTGTTCAGTGAGCGGAACAATGACGCGGCCCATCAATCAAGCAGAGGGGGCGTCGCTCCCGGCCGAAGAACTGGAGTTGGTGAGAAGAGCTCCCCGCCCAGGTGACTACTTACGACGGCGGCGGCGGTGACTAGTTTATAACTTCATATCTTCACCATCTCTGGGGGCAGGAGCGTCCCCCGGGAATGGTGAGGACAACAATTTTACCCTATATAACGCTTTACCAAGCATTATATAGGGTAAAATCTGATGATTGGTTCCCTTTAAATGGCCCCTGGTGGTCTAGTGGGGTGGATAGCCCTTGCGCAGCGCAATCACGGGGGTGGGGGGAATCCACTATAAAAGTTAGACGAAGGGCTATATAATCGGCAGCCATCTTGTGGCCACTCACTTCAGCGTTCTATTGCAGAGACACAGGGACAGAGAGCAGTGTGTGTTACACAGAAAAGCATTATTTACAGCAGCGATTCACCTCAAGCCCAAATCCAGCCTAGAAACACTGATAGGGAAGGGAGAGAGATTACGAGAGAGAGCACAATTTTGGGTGTAATACACAGCGACTGTGTGCTGCAGCACTGGTGTGTACAACAAATGAAAAGCTAATCGTAGCCAGCCAGTTAGGGTGAGCAGAGCACTAAAAGCCATAATCACCTGCTATTAGTGCCTAACACTCATTAAGTTGCGGAGCGTATTGTCTTCTATTAAGTGTAACCTGTGCGTACATAGGTGGTGTACCATTTTGTTCCTGTTATAGTCCTAAGGGCCTAGTTACTGTGAATGGCCAGCCAAAAGTACACACCTACTGGTGTTGTAAACAAATACTGTTTTAAGCGTAGTGGAGAAGATTGTACTCCCCTCATAAGTGCATACCACGTACGTACAGTACAGACCAAAACTTTGGACACACCTCATTCAGAGTTTTCTTTATTTGCATGACTATGAAAATTGTAGATTCACATTGAAGGCATCAAAACTATGAATTAACACATGTGGAATTATATACATAACAAAAAAGTGTGAAACAACTGAAAATATGAAATATTCTAGGTTCTTCAAAGTAGCCACCTTTTGCTTTGAATACTGCTTTGCACACTCTTGGCATTCTCTTGTTGAGCTTCAAGGGGTAGTCACCTGAAATGGTTTTCACTTCACAGGTGTGCTGGTGTGGAGGAGGAGGTGTGATGGTGTGGGGGTGCTTTGCTGGTGACACTGTTGGGGATTTATTCAAAATTGAAGGCATACTGAACCAGCATGGCTACCACAGCATCTTGCAGCGGCATGCTATTCCATCCGGTTTGCGTTTAGTTGGACCATCATTTATTTTTCAACAGGACAAAGACCCCAAACACACCTCCAGGCTGTGTAAGGGCTATTTGACCAAGAAGGAGAGTAATGGGGTGCTGCGCCAGATGACCTGGCCTCCACAGTCACCAGACCTGAACCCAATCAAGATGGTTTGGGGTGAGCTGGACTGCAGAGTGAAGGCAAAAAGGGCCAACAAGTGCTAAGCATCTCTGGGAACTCCTTCAAGACTGTTGGAAGACCATTTCAGATGACTACCTCTTGAAGCTCATCAAGAGAATGCCAAGAGAGTGCAAAGCAGTAATGAAAGCAAAAGGTGGCTAGAACCTAGAATATGACATATTTTTACACTTTTTTGTTATGTATATAATTCCACATGTGTTAATTCATAGTTTTGATGCCTTCAGTGTGAATCTACAATTTGTATAGTCATGAAAATAAAGAAAACTCTGAATGAGAAGGTGTGTCCAAACTTTTGGTCTGTACTGTACATCTAAGTGGTGTACCATTTTGTTCCTGTTATAGTCCTGACGGCATAGTTACTGTGAAAGGCCAGCCAAAAGCACACACCTGCTGGTGTTGTAGACAAATACTGATTTAAGCGTAGTGGAGCGTATTGTCCTCCCCTCATATACGCACTAAGCAATAGCATGCCCTGATACAGCCTATGGCTCTGCAGCTGACCCGATCAAAAACTACAACTTCCAGCATGTTGCACTTTATAGTTCTACAGTTTAGGTTATGGTGCAACATGCTGCCAGTTGTGCTCTAATTTTTTTAATTAATTTTTAGTGGCTTCTGGCCACCCGCACTAAATTGCACGACCAGAATCCCACCCCCTTCATACTCATACTCACCCGCCGACCAAGAGCCCCACGGATGGACGCAAACATGCCCGAAGCAAAAACTACAACTTCCAGCATGTTGCACCATAACCTAAACTGTAAACCTATAAAGTGCAACATGCAGGAAGTTGCAGTTTAGGTTCGGGTCAGCTGCAGAGCCATAGGCTGTATCAGGGCATGCTGGGTGTTGTAGTTACTAACTGCAATTCCCAGTATTCCTTGACACAGCCTATGGCTCTGCAGCTGACACGAACCAAAACTACAACTCCGAGCATGTTACACAATAACCTTAACTGTACTACTATACAGTGCCACATGCTGCAACATCCACAGAACCATAGGCTGTATCAGGGCATGCTTGGAGTTTTAGTTATCTAGTAACTAAATGCAACTTCAAGCATTTTCTGACACATAAATTACAGTACATAAAATGCACCACATAAACTGTAGAAGCAGAACATACCCCCAGTAATACAGCATTGTTCAAGTGTTTTCCAATCAAAAGAATCCATTTCTCTATCGGCTCCATTGGGGGATACAGACCGTGGGTGTATGCTGCTGTCTCTAGGAGGTGACACTATGGCAACAAGAAAGTCGGCTCCTCCCAGCAGGATATACCCGCCTCCAAGCCCTGAGGTAATCCGTTTAAGCTTAGTGTCTGAAAGAGGTGGACATGGTCTGGATTTATCCAGACCAGGTCTTATGTTTTTTTGTTTTCCTAGTATAGGGACGTGTTAGTTTTTTATTCCCTTTTCTTTTCTTTTTTCAGGTGGGGACTCAGGGACTCAGATTCCCTGTTTCCCCATTGCGAGTAAGGGGGCACAGACATTGCGTATATGCGCTGTTCACCCCCCCCCTCGCCAACGGTCAGCGCCTGGGTTGGTACCTCATGGGTCCCTGTCATCATTCGTGGCTGGGAGCGGGTGCCATTATTGGCTGCATATCGCACCCGCCATATGTCCCTGTTGGCAGCGTTCTGCTGCTGGCGGGGAGCTCGCCCGCTCTCTCCCCATCATGCACACATACACTCGGGGCTGGGAGAAAGAACGGGTGCCTTTATCGGCCGTTATTATCGCGGCTGCTGGCGGGGAGCTCGCCCGCTCCCTCCCCCTGTCATGCGCAAAGCGCTCGGGGCTGGGAGCGGGCGCCATTATCGGGCGCATATTCATTGTCCCTGTAGGCAGCGTATAGCTGCCGGAGGGGAGCTCGCCCGCTCCCTCCCCCTGTCATGCGCACATGCGCTCGGGGCTGGGAGCGGGCTCCATTATCAGCCGAACATGTACTTCGGCCGCGAGCGAGGTCGGAACTTGGCTTCGCCCACCCGCAGCTGGCTGTGTGTTTTTTTTCTAAGAGCGTGGGGTTGCTTTATTACTGAGCCCTTCTTCTGTGCTGCAGCCTTATTCTAACACAGTCATAAGTTACAGGCTCAAGTCCTGTTTAAGTCACCTCATCCATTATAGCATTATTTCACTGGCCGCGGGCCCTTGTCTGACTTTAGCCACGCCCACTCACGGCAGCGGGGATCCTTCTAGCGGTCCTGGTCACCTATTGTTTTTTTGTAGGGGGCCGCTATTTATTTATTTATATAGCGCCTACAGATTCCGTAGCGCTTACAGTTAAGGGGTACAAACAAAGACAAGTATCAGACATAAAATTACACAATAACTATTCAAACAAGAGGTGTGGGGATATGTTGGGGATATGTTGAGGCCAATTAGAGACTGTTGTAGGCCTGTCTGAAGAGATGTGTTTTTAGGCCACGTTTGAAACTATGGATGTTGTTGTTAAGTCTGAGGGATTGAGGGATAGCATTCCAGAGAACCGATGCAGCACGAGTGAAGTCTAGGAGACGAGAGTGAGAAGTTCGGATTATAGAAGATGATAGTGTGAGATCATTAGCAGATCGGAGAGAACGTGTAGGATGGTAGAAAGAGATGAGAGAGGAGATGTAGGGAGGTGCAGCATTGTGGAGAGCTTTGTGTGTGAGACTGAGGATTTTGTACTGTATTCTGGACTGAATTGGTAACCAGTGTAGTGACTGGCACAGGGAGGAGGCGTCGGTGTAGCGGCTGGAGAGGAAGATGAGTCTGGCTGCGGCATTAAGGATGGACTGGAGAGGAGAGAGTTTGGAGAAAGGAAGGCCTATTAGTAAAGAGTTACAGTAGTCGAGGCGGGAGTGAATCAAAGCAATAATGAGAGTTTTAGCAGTTTCAGTAGTGAGAAATGGGCGGATTCTTGAAATGTTTTTGAGATGCAGGTGACAAGAACGTGAAAGAGACTGAATATGGGGAGTGAAAGACAGATCAGAGTCAAGTATAACTCCAAGACAGCGAACCTGCTGCCCGGGAGTTATGGTAGTACCACATACAGAGATGGAAATGTCAGGGTTAGGTACAGTATCAGCTGATGGAGAAAAGACAAGAAGTTCTGTTTTAGAAAGATTTAGTTTCAGATATAAAGAGGACATGATGTCTGAGACGGCAGAGAGACAGTCACTGGCATTCTGTAGGAGTGCAGGGGTGATGTTGGTGGAGGAGGTATAGAGTTGGGTGTCATCAGCGTAGCGGTGGTACTGGAAACCAAATCTACTGATTGCAATTCTTACAAAGCTTGGTTCTTGTTCCACCAGCACCACTGCTTCCCCTGCTATATCTATCCCTCGCCCAGTCTATATCCGTCTTGGCTTAGGTCTCCGCCTGGGAGAGGTCCGCCCTACGCCGGCCCTCCAGAGGGACCCGCTTCCCTTCTCTCTATATCACCGCTCTCACAAGCGTGATAGGGATGTATTCTCTGACTCCTTCCCTGGGTCTCCTGTCAGGGAAAGCCGTGTATAACTGGCTTGCCCTCTGACTGCAGAGCTTAGGTTGAAAAAGTACTGTAAGGGTTAATTTTCTTTCCCCAGCTACAGACTTTGTGTCGCCCTGCTCCTCCTCCCCCTCCCTCCTAAACTGCCCAGAGACTTGAGAGCTGGGGATCACACCAATCATGGGTGTGCTTTTTTCCCGGGTTTTTATCCTCCTCCCACCTGTTTAAAAAGGAGATCTCTCCTTCTTCACCTCACTCTGCCCCTCGTACCCGGAGAATTTTGTCCCGCCCTCCCTCCCCTGTTGGTGGTTATTTTGTGTTTATGTGTGTTCTGTTTGAAGTCACAGCTGGCGGTAGAAGAGGGAAGAGTTTACATCCTGGGGTAGACCTGTGCACCGGAGGGTGTGGCAGCACCTCGCAGGATGAACAGAGTTAATTTATACAGTTTATTTTTCTACGGTTATTTATAAAAATGTTAATTTTATTATTTATAATAAAGCTGTGGCCTACCCTCACCCACAGATAAAAGTTAATTTTGTGTTTGTCATTATTTCATTATTTAGTTGGGGAAAGGACTAGGGGTTTAATCTTGGGAGATATGGGTCTCTGCAGTCTGATAGGCACAGGCGCTCCCCTCATAGGACTCACCCGCTGCTCCAATTGTACAAGCATCGCTCCCTCAGAGGACGCTTCCGTGGTCGCCGCTCTGGCTTTCCAGAACCGCATACCCGGTCGGTGTCCCCACCCCCCCCCCCCCCCCTCCAGAGCTGCCTCCACTCGTTCCCACTCACCTGGAGAACTTGTGAATGAGGTTTCCGATTCGGCATCGGACTCAGAGGACTGCACAGATATACCTGATGTGGTGTACTCATTGGTTTCGGCCATAAGAGACATCTTCTATCTTAAGGACCCAGGAACTTCGGACATGGCTCCAGAAGTATCCTTTCATCGTGCCCGACCGGCACCCAAGATTTTCAGCTCTCACGAATATGGCTGACTCAGTGCACTCATTGGTTTCGGCCATAAGAAACACCTTCCATCTAGAGGACCCAGGAACTTCGGACGTGGCTCCAGAAGTTTCCTTTCATCGTGTCCGACCTATTCCAGGGCTGCCTCACCTCGTTTCCCATTCACCTGGAAAACTTGTGGATGAGGTTTCTGATTTGGCCTCTGTCTCAGAGGACAGCACGGAAATGCCTGATGTGGTGAACTCATTGGTTTCGGCCATAAGAGACACCTTCCATCTAAAGGACTCCTTTCTTTGTGCCCGACCGGCACCCAAAACTTTCAGCTCTCAAGCTGAATTTTACGCCCTGCTGGTATCCGCCTGGTGGCACCCTGACAAGAAGTTTCAGGACATGAAGAAGGTTCAAGTGCGGTATCCCTTCGCCAAGGACCTCATTGCTCGGTGACCTTCTCTCCAACTGTGGATCCAAATACGCCGGTCTCCCGCCTCTCTAAGGCGCCTACCCGGCCGTTGGCTACTGTGGCTGCCTTCAAGAATCCAGCGAACATGGAGGTGGTTATTTTGGCAATCCCTGCCTTTGAGGCAGCAGTTGTTTTTTCCTGCTTTTGCTTATGCCTGGGGGTTAAAGGCTCTTTTAGTATGGTCTTCCAACTCCGCCAGGGTAGTCTTCAAGATCCCTCCGGAGGATTTATTTAATCTAGCTCTCCGATGCTCTGCAGCCGGAGATTTTTCTGTGCTCTGATTCCATGTGCAGCCACTGTGCTGCCCTTGCCACAAGCTACCTGGTAGCCACCGTCCCCTCATGTGGCTTTAAGCTTGGACTGCGGACGCCAGGCAGCCCCATCAGGCACCCATAGGCCTTCCTCGGCCTTAAGGGTCGCCCCCACCCACCGACCTCTCTCGGGTGGTTGGTCGCCTCTTACCCTCCGGGATGCCCGGACATGCAGCTTAAGGGGAACGTTTTCGAGGTTTATTCCAACCTCTCTGTGATCTCCAAGAAAGGCGTTTCTGTTCGCCCAGTCTTGGTTCTCGAGTATCTCAACAAGCATCTTGCGTTCCCATCCCGAATGGAGTTTCTCCATTCGGTGCTGGTGTCCATGGTTCAAGGGGAGTTTTTCGTTCTTCGGTGGACATCAAGGATGCCTGTCTCCGCTTCTAATTGTTTCCCGGTCAGCGGTACCTCCGCTCTGTAATTCCGGATGGTCATTTTCTATTGTGGCTATCCATTTCGGTCTGGCCACTTATTTTTTATTTTTTTACCGGACAACACGGTTGTTTCCGTGATTCCTTATTTGGACTACCTCCTGATCTGAGCTCCGGCCAGGGCCCAGATCCTGGAGAGTCTTAGTCTCAACCTCCAGACCTTGCCTCACTTTGGTTGGATGGTCATTTGGGACAAGCCCAACCGCTCTCCTGGGGCTCTAGTTCGATGCGGCCTCTGCCCCCTTTCGACTCCGCCGCCTCTTTTCAAGAGTCTGATGCCTTCGGCTCCCTGCTCCAGTTTCCATTAGCTTTTGCATGGATGTCCTGGGTCGATTGGCGGCGGCCATGGAGGCCGTGCCATTTGCCCAGTTTCATCACCGACCTCTTCAACTGGCTATTTTCTTCCGGTGTGACAGGTCTCCATTGTCTCTCGGCTCGGTCTTGTTGGTCCCTTCTATGGTGGCTTTGTTTTCCCCCTCATTTTTTTGGGGGGTGTTTCCCCCTCATTTTTTGGGGGGGCTGTTTTCCCCCTCATTTTTTTGGGGGGTGTCAGGCTGGGAAGGTGTTTTCAGGGACCGCCCGGTCTGGGGTCTTGGCCCCCCAAGAAACTTTTTCCCCTTCAACATTTTGGGATCTAGGGCAATTCTTTCTTTGCTTGTTCTTGGGACTTTCCCTCCTGGGCGGAACTCAGGTTTTCGGCCATCTCAGTTATCTTCAGTCTGGCCGTCCCTGGGATGGGATCTTCTCGGCCGGTCCTCAGTCGTCCATGGCATTGGTCCCTACATCCAGGGGTGTTTGCTGTGATCTGCAACCCCTGGGGCGCTCCAGGCATGGACCTCTGCTTGTCCCGCCACAACCGAAGCGTTCCTCTCTCTTGGTCGTGCCTTGCCCTACCTTATCTATTTGGTGGTCGGGCTTTGCCCTACCTTATCTGTTTCCTCCCTTTCTTCTCTTTTCGGGGTTTTGAGGAAACTCTCAGTGGGGCATTTCCGCCATTCTAGTGGCCCAGCCTGGCCCGGCGGGCATGGTATGTCGTCATGGTCAGGCTCCTGAACGACTTAACGTTGCGCCTTCCCTATCTTCCAGACCTCCTATCTCAGGTCTCCTGTGCTACCCCTATTACCGTCTCTGCTTTGACGGCGTGGTGGTCGAGACCGCGGTTTTGAGAGCCGCGGTTTTTCCTCTTCCCAAGTCATTCGCACCATGCTCAAGGCTCATAAGTCCTCCTCGGCAAAAATTTACCGCCGTACCTGGCGGTCTTATTTTAGTTAGTGTGAAGCTCAGGTCTTGTGTCCTGTTACCTTTTCGGTTTCCCATCTTCTCTCTTTCTTGCAGTCGGGATTGGAACTGGGGTTATCTCTCAGTTCCCTTAAGGGTCAGGTTTCGGCCCTTTCTATTCTTTTCCAGTGTCCTCTGGCTTCTAATTCTCATGTCCGGACCTTCCTTCAAGGAGTAGCGCATGCTGCCCCTTCTCCCCCTTGGGACTTGAATCTGATTCTGGGGGTACTCCAAGGTGAATCTTTTGAACCCCTTGGGGAGGTGTCCCTGCGCCTCCTTTCTTGGAAAGTGGCGTTTTCTTGTTGTTATCTCCTCCATTCGGAGAGTGTCTGAATTGGCAGCTCTCTCCTGCCGTTCTCCGTTTCTGGTGCTTCACCAGGACAAGGTTGTCTTCCAGCCAGATCCTTCCCTTTTGCCTAAGGTTGTTTCGGCCTTTCATCTCAATGAGGACATTGTTCTTCCGTCGTTTTACCCCGCTCCTTCTCATTCTAGGGAGCATTTGCTCCACATACTGGATGTGGTTTTGGCTGTTAGGTATTGCCTCTCTATCTCTTCTTCGTTTCGTAAGTGCGATTCCCTTTTCGTCCTTACGGAAGGTCGTTGTAAGGGATAACCTGCTTCCAAGGCTACCACTTCTCGGTGGATCTGGTCTGCCATTTCGGAAGCCTTCGCTGTAGAGGGAAGATTCCTCCCTTCAGGGTTGTGACTCTTTCTACCCGTTTCTGTTGGGGCATCCTGGGCTCTCCAGAACATAGCCTTGGCCTCGCAGATTTGCAAGGCGGCTACCTGGTCGTCTTTGCACACTTTCTCGAGGTTCTACCGTGTTCATATCTTCGCATCAGCTGATGCTAGTCTGGGCCGTAGTCTGCTGCAGGTGGCAGTGGAAAAGCCGTCTGCCTGACTGATTATCTGCCCACCCAAGGGACGGCTTTGGTACGTCCCACGGTCTGTGTTCCCAAATGGAGCCGATAGAGAAAAGGAGATTTTTTAACACTTTCCGTAAAATCTCTTTCTAGAAGGATCCACTGGAGGACACAGCTCCTGCCCTTTTGGGTTTCTCTTTGGTTCTCTGTCCGAGGGTGTGTTCAGTTATATATTTTCTTCTGTTCTCGGACAGTTCGTGTTTTTTTCCTTGACCTGTCGGTCCTCTCCTATTGCTCTAGTACTTAAACCGATTACCTCAGGGCCTGGAGGCGGTTATATCCTGCTGAGAGGAGCAGACTTTCTTGTTGCCATAGTGTCACCTCCTAGAGACAGCAGCATACACCCACAGTCTGTGTCCCCCAATGGATCCTTCCAGAAAGATTTTACGGTAAGTGTTAAAAAAAATCTCCTTATTTAAGTCCCTATGAAGACTGAAAAATAGTGATTAAAATATTTTAAAAAGTGCGTATATATGTGAATAAGCGCCTTTCCTAATAAAAGTTCCGATAATAAATGGTTCCGATAAAAACTACAGATCACGGTACAGGTCAGATTGGGGGGGGGGGCGCAATTTTCTGGGCTTGCCTCGGGTGTAAAAGGAGCTAGCTACAGCTCTCCCGCCGCTAATAGCCTGGCATGCTGCGATAGCCGTGGCCGGCTATTAAACCATTAGATCACCGCTGTCAAAGTTGACAGCAGTGTCTAAAGGGATCTTATATCCATCCCTGGTGGTCTAGTGGTTAAAATTATTTTATCTACCAGGACAAGTGGATTTTCTTGAGGGACAAGTAGATTGTGTTCCGCTTTAGCCCCTTGGACAAGTATTTTTCTTTTTTTTATTTCCACACCCCTGTGGTGGTGCAATTTAGTGCAGGTGGCCAGATACCACTAAAAATAAATAAAAGAATTAGATAGCACAACTGCTAGCAGCACCCCCCCCCCCCCCCCAGAGACACGGGCCCATGGACACTGCCCTAGTGCCCGACGTGTCAGTCCACCCCTGTACAAAACATACATGCATACACATATCATACATATACATACACCGGCCATTGCCCCTATATCATACATTACATACATATGTAGACAGATCATACATACCCGCTGCTGACCCCCCCCCCCACATCACACATACAATATACACATACACACATCATCTATACACATGACACATACACTCACACCATACATATATACATATACACCATACATATGCATACATCATACATACACCTGCCGCTGGCCCCCCTATATCATACATTACATACACACATCACATACACATTATACACACATCAAATATACACATGACACATACACCATAGATATGCACACATCATACATACACACGCCGCTGATACACCCCCCCCCCCCCAATCATGCATTACATACATATATGTACATACATATACAACCACCCTTCCCGCCGCCTGCATGCTCGGCCTCCTCACCTGAGCCGGCCACGAGTGGACATCTGAACTCTAGTCCCGGCACAACAGCGTTGGGGGTGGCGCTCAGCTGCTTGCAGCTAGGCTGCATGAACTCTCTTTTCATATACAATAAAGACCCGCCAGCAGGCACCTCAGGGACTAGGAGCAGACTTGTGCATGCCTGCGCAAGTCTGCAAATCTGCTCCCAGCGACAATCACGTAGACAGGCAGAAACCGCCGGGGGGGGGGGGGGGCTTTGAGCAGCAGCCCCCGGCTACTGAAATCAGCAGGGGGCAGACTCCCCCTCCATACACCCTGAGCGCCGGTGTGAGGTGCAGACTTGCATCAGCTCCTGCGCCTCACACCGGCATTAAAGAAAAATAAGGGGTAAGTAGGTCTGTCCCTGCTTGCCCAATACAGGGCTAAATCTATGAAAAATTCACCTGCCCGGAACTACATGTCCCGGGCATCGGGCGAGAGGATTTCCACATCCCTGCCTATGGGATAAGATGTCTAGGGGCAGAGTACCCCTTTTAAGTGCAGAAAACAAAGACATGTTGGGAGGCATGAACATTTAATTTTAAAGCGGGACATTTTCCGAGGCTAAGAGCTGCACTTCAGAAGATTTATCAAAACCTGTGCAGAGGAAAAGTTATCCCGCTGCCCATACAACCAATCAGAATACTTTTTTTGTAGATTAAAATGAAAGACACAATCTGTTTAGTTGCTATGGGCAACTGGTCAACTTTTTCTCTGCACAGGTATTAATAAATCTTCCACATAGACGGGGAAAAGATGTTGTCAGTAATACAAATGATAAACGGGAGATTTTTAAATCAACACAGAATAACTATACTGCTAAATGTATCCCTATAGGTAACAAGTATAAATGATTAAAACTAAATCCTATATGACTGACAACTGATGTTACAAGAGCAATAAACAACAACAACATAGCATTTATAACACACAAATCAGAGGGGTCTGCTTCAGCCTTTAAAAATTACAAAGAGCTGTCAGATCTCACAAACAAAAAAATGAATATGTTGCTCAGTACTAGGGTTGCACACTATATCGCAAAAGCAATCGAATCGCGATTTTTGCGATATGGCGATACGGCCCCCTGGGAAAACATGGGCTGGGGCGGGGCCGGCCAGAGCAGGTAAAAACTAATTTAAATACTAAAAGTCAGTGTTTCCCAACCAGGGGGCCTCCAGTTGTTGCAAAACTACAACTCTTTGCCCAGACCAGCAAAGGCTGTCCGGGCATGCTGTGAGGCACCCTGCTAGAAAAATACTGAGCTAAGGGCGCAGGGAGAAAAATAAAAAAACCTTCTGCTCCCCTAGTCCCGGTCCCTGCAGATTCGTCTCCGTGCGCCAAGTTTCCTCTCTTCTTAGTACAGTAGGACCTTTCCCTTTTCAGCCAATCACTGGACGCAGTGGTGTCACGTGTCAAGCCAGTGATTGGCTGATGGGGAAAGGTCTTGTACTGCAGCAATACACTAGGTTTCCCTAGTGTACAAGAATACAAGAAAGTGACAGGAGGGGGGGGGGGGGAATGTGACACGGTGGGGGGGGGAAATGTGACACGGTGGGGGGAAAATGTGACACGGTGGGGGGAAAATGTGACAAGGTGGGGGGAAAATGTGACAAGGTGGGGGGAAAATGTGACAAGGTGGGGGGAAAATGTGACAAGGTGGGGGGGGAATGTGACAAGGTGGGGGGAAAATGTGACAAGGTGGGGGGAAAATGTGACAAGGTGGGGGGAAAATGTGACAAGGTGGGGGGAAAATGTGACAAGGTGGGGGGAAAATGTGACAAGGTGGGGGGAAAATGTGACAAGGTGGGGGGAAAATGTGACAAGGGGGGAGGATGATACAAGGGGGAACCTAAGTCAGTACCTTATCCGGACCAGGTACATCTAATGTCTATGCCTCTATCATCAATATTTATTATAAAAATACCTCTGTTCAGTAGCTCAGTGTGTTAGAAATCCTCTCAGGGAAAGGGGGCGTGTCCCTCCCTTGTGGTGGTGGGAGGTGATTGGTGTGTCTGCTTATGGAGCCTTGTCTACAAGTCCTCTCTTGTACATGACTCATGGACAAGCCTGATGCTGCAGCAGGACGGGTTAGTGTCACAGTAGGTATGGGGTCCCACAGTGGTGGGATTTTCAGGGGCTGTTTTCTTTATTAAACATTAAAAAAAATGTAAACAACCATATAACAGCATATAAAGTGTTTGGATCTGACAGTGCCCATTTAATAAAATACGTACAAATGTAATAACAGCAGCAAAAATTCCCAATGAAAGGTCAAAACACAATGGAAGGACAAAAACAAAACAAATCCCTTTTTTCATTTAACCACTTACGGATGCAGGGCGTACCTGTACGTCTTGAGTCCCACTAACAGGGTTTAAACCATTCTCAAGAGTGGAGAACGGGTTAAACCTCGTGGGTCCCGGTTGCTACGGGCAGCCAGGACCCACGGCCAATGCCCGACATTAACCCTTTAGACGCAGCAATGAAAGTCTATATTTAACCCCTTGGGGACGGAGGGTTTTTCCATTTTTGCACTTTCGTTTTTTCCTCCATACCTTTTAAAAATCATAATCCTTTCAATTTTGCACCTAAAAATCAGTCATTTTACCCAAAAATCTACAGCAAAATGGGGAAAAAATCATTGTGCGACAAAATTGAAGAAAAAACGCCATTTTGTAACTTGGAACAGTACATTGTTCGGTAAAAATTACACCTTATCTTTATTCTGTCCATATATCCTGATATCATCTGACATATGTCCAGATATCCTCTGATATAGGTTTGCTTTTGATGTATTTCTGGAAAAAATCATGACTACATGCAGGAAAATGTATACGTTTAAAATTGTCATCTTCTGACCCCTATAACTTTTTTATTTTTCCGCATATGGGGTATGAGGGCTCACTTTTTTTGTGCCATGATCTGAAGCTTTTAGCAGTACCATTTTTGTATTGATCGGACTTTTTGATCTCTTTTTATTCATTTTTTCATGATATAAAAAGTGAGCAAAATGACGCTATTTTGGACTTTGGAATTTTTTTGCGCGCACACTATTGACCGTGCGGTTTAGTTAAGGATATATTTTTATAATTCGGACAGTTCCGCACGCGGTGATACCACATGTAAAATTTTTATTTACACTGGGTTTTTTTTAAATGGGAAAAGGGGGGTCATTCAAGCTTTTATTAGGGAGGGGGGTTAAAGGATCTTTATTAACTTTTTTTTTTTTCCACTTTTTTTTTGCAATGTTATAGCCCCCATAGGAGGCTATAACACTGCACACGCTGGTCTTCTACATTCATCTTTATTATGCCATAGGATAACATAGATTCTGCTGCTTGAATGCTCATGCCTGGATCTCAGGCACTGAGCAGTCATTCAGCGATCGGACACCAGGAGGCAGGTAGGGGGACCCTGCTCGTGTCCTAAAGCTGTTCGGGATGCCACGATTTTGCCGCGGCAATCCCGAACAGCCCCCCTGAGCTAACCGGCAGCAGATTAGTTTCACTTTAGTCGTGGCGATCAGTGCCGCACGCTATTAGCCACGGCGTGGCCCCGCGTTATAGAAAGGGAGTGGGCGAAGAGCATACAGGTATGCCCTTCGTCCCCAACAGGTTAAATATTAATTTTTCATTAAACATACATAAACAACAACAAACAAAAAAAATTCTCTTATGCATTACAATATTCATCCAGCAAAACCAAACACCCTCCCACCCCATTAAAAAATTAGACTCCCGAGGGACTTCCAGACCCTTAGGTCTTCGGACCCTCGAGGACATCCAGACCCTCATAATAAGTAACTGAGTTCCAAACTACCTTTCTGAATACCTAATAACACCTGAAGGGGAGAAAAGTCATTTTCAACTTGCAATCTTATTTTAATTTCACCCTGTATTTCCTGCCAGAATTTATTAATCTCCAAATATGACCACATAATATGGACAAAATCTGCTCCCTCTACCATCTGGGAGACTTATCTCTCCAGTGACCTATTTCCTCTAAACTAACAGGAGTGAAATATACACCGTGCAAAAATTTTTATTGAAATAATCTATAGGAATTATTTATTGAGACAGTTAACGTTCCTTAAAGGGAACCAATCATCAGATTTTACCCTATATAACGCTTGGCAAAGCGTTATATAGGGTAAAATCTTTATTTTCACCATTCCCGGGGGATGCTCCTGCCCCTAGGGATGGTGAAGATATGAAGTTATAAACTAGTCACCGCCGCCGCCGTAAGTAGTCACCTGGGCGGGAAGCTCTTCTCACCAACTTCCGTTCTTCGGCCGGCAGCAACGCCTCCTCCGCTTGATTGATGGGCAGCGTCATCACTCTGCTCCGTCTGTTCAGTGAGCGGAACAATGACGCGGCCCATCAATCAAGCGGAGGGGGCGTCGCTCCCGGCCGAAGAACGGGAGTTGGTGAGAAGAGCTCCCCGCCCAGGTGACTACTTACAGCGGCGGCGGTGACTAGTTTATAACTTCATATCTTCATCAACCCTGGGGGCAGGAGCGTCCCCCGGGAATGGTGAAAATAAAGATTTTACCCTATATAATACTTTGCCAAGCGTTATATAGGGTAAAATCTGACGATTGGTTCCCTTTAATGTTGCCTTCCATTGTGCCTCAGTGATTAATCCCAGTGAATATTCCCATTTCTTTTTAAACCCGTCTTTTACATTTTTTGTGACTTCAAATCGTAATTTTTTATATAATCTAACCATACTTTTCTTGTCTGAACCTTCAAATGTTCTTAGCTCCTCAAATATAGCATGGTATTTAATTGTTAAAAAAGTTAAAATTTTAGTGGATCTATGTGCACTTTGTATCAGACTAAATCTATCTATCTATTTCTCTTAAACCAAATTCATCTTGTAATTCTTTAAAGGATTTCAAACCCTTCACCCCAATAATGTGCCCCAATTCCTCTAAATTCCCAATTGGGTTGTGCCAAATAGGAGTAAATTCCATACCCCCTGTTATCTTACAATTTTTTTTCAGATATTTCAACCCCCTTAACATATTAGCATAGGAAAATGAGGGTGAAAGGGCATCAGATTCCAATAGTACTCCTAATTTCCCTTCAGTATCTCTGTTTTTACTTTTCATTTTCCCACCCATTTCCTCTGTTTTATAGCAGATACTACTCTGGCTATAAAATATGGCCGAATTGACGGCAGGGCACATCCCCCTTCCTCATTAGGGGCTACCAATTCCAAATATTTTAATCTTGCTCTTTTCCTTCCCCACAAAAACGTATTAATCTTTCAATTTCAGTAAACCATTTGTCAACTATCCAAATGGGGGTTGCATTTAAGAAAAAAAAGGACTTGGGGCAGAACCACCATTTTCAGTACCGCCATCCTGTCAGCCATATTCAAAGGTAGTCTATTCCAGATTTCAATTTTTTTTCCAGTTTGTTCAGCAAAGGTTTTAAATTCTTCTTGAGGTAATCTAAAGGATTAAAGGAGTAGTCCAGTAGTGAACAAGTGGTGAACAACTTATCCCCTATCCTAAGGATAGGGGATAAGTTGAAGATCGCGGGGGGTCCGACCGCTGGGGCCCCCCGTGATCTCCTGTACGGGGCCCCGGCAGCCCGCGCGAAGGGGGCGTGTCGACCCCCGCACGAAGCGGCGGCCGACACGCCCCCTCAATACAACTCTATGGCAGAGCCGGAGCGCTGACTTCGGCAATCTCCGGCTCTGCCATTGCGATGTATTGAGGGGGCGTGTCAGCTGCCGCTTCGTGCGGGGGTAGACACCCGATATCTGTCCGGAGAGCCTGGCCCTCGTACAGAGAGATCGCAGGGGGCCCCAGAGGTCAGACCCCCTGCGATCTCAAACTTATTCCATATCCTTAGGATAGGGGATACGTTTTTCACCACTGGACTACCCCTTTAAACGTTACTTTAATTCCCAAATATTCAAGGGAACCGGAATCTCCCATAACTTGCATTCCCAACTCAAATTGATCTAACTTATGATCTATGGGAAGTGCATACGATTTCATCCAATTTATTTCCAAACCCGACCTCCGACCAAACTCTTGAAAAATTTGTTTCAACCTTGGAACAGCTCTCACTAAGTCCTGCACATATAGAAGCAAATCATCAGCATATAACGCAATCTTATCCTCCTTCCCCCCCTGCACCATATTCATTAGTTTCACAGCAAGTGGTTCAATATAGAGGGAAAAAAGAAGGGGGGAGAGAGGACATCCCTGCCAGGTACTTCTAGACAACTCATAGGGCATCATCAAGTCCTTCCCCAACAACAGTTTAGCAGACAGATGAGAGTAAAGCAACTTAATCATATCAATATACCCTGGGCCAAACCCAAATTTCATCAGCAAGACCCAGAGAAACCTCCACTCCACCCTGTCGAATGCCTTTGTGGTGTCCAGTGACAGGATAGAGCGGAGGTCCCCGTACCAGACTGTATATTAAAGGGGTTATCCAGGAAAAAAGTACTGAAAGGATTAAGATTTTTTAATAGAAGTAATTTAAAAATCTGTTTAACTTTCTGGAGCCAGTTGATATATATAAAAAAAAATTTCTTACAATACCCCTTTAACCACTTAAGGACCTAGGGCGTATGGATACGCCTTGACGTCCTGGTTCCCGTGGGAATTTCGGTCCCCGCCGCGCACCGGGCGGGGACTGGGCCGGGGTGACTGCTGATATCAATCAGCAGGCACCCCGCGCAAATGCCCAGGGGGGTCATCAGAACCCCCCCCTCCCCCCGTCGGCGATCGGCGCAAATTGCAAGTGAATTCACACATGCGATTTGCGCCGATTCCGGGTCATACGGGTCTATGGTGACCCGGAATAGAAGGGGGATCGCGGTTGTCTAAGACACCCACAATCCCCCTGTAGGCATAGGAGTGAGGTGGCGGGGTTGCCACCCCTCCTATCCCTGCTATTGGTCTGCTATTGATCGTCAGAGGCGACGACCAATAGCAGACCGGGGGCGGGGGGGTTAACTTTCGTTTTCCCCGTCCTGCCCACCCACAATAGGCGGGGCAGAACAGGGAACCGGGCGCCGACGTCCACTTACCGATCCGGAGGCTGCGGCGACAGTGATCAGCGGGCGGCGTGACGTGCGTCTGAAGAGGACTGCTCCCGGGATCCTACGGAAGCTGGTAAGTTGATCTGGAGGGCTACAGTCTGAGACTGTGGTCTCTAAACTGTAGCCCTCCAGATGTTGCAAAACTACAACTCCCAGCATGCCCAGACAGCCGTTCGGGCATGCTGGAATATGTCGTTTTGCAACAGCTGGAGGGCTGCAGTTTGAGATCACTATACAGTGGTCTTGCGAAACAGATCTTGCAAAACTACAACTCCTAGCATGCCCACATAGCTGTTTGTTGTCTGGGCATGCTGGGAGTTGTAGTTTTGCTGAGTCTCACTGAAGCTTTGGTTTGTATTCTAAAGAGTTGTATTCTTAAGTGTTAACATCTGAGAAGTTTTATACGCAGAAGTTTAAAAAGCAGGAGTTGTAAGCAGGACCCACTGTAACTAAGTATTGCACTCCCTTGATAAAAGTTGTTTTTCTTAATAGGTAATAACAGCTGTTTGTCACCAAGGATATGGACAACAGGATTGGAGGTTTTCTTCAGTGCACATTGTGCCACATGCATACATCTCTGGAGCAGCAGCTTCAGGGTGAATACCGCTGTGACAAATGTGAGCATGTTGCCCACCTGGAAGCTCGTATTAGAGATCTAGAGGAGCAAAATGCAACATTGAGGGCGATTGACAATCTTACAGAGCAAGCAGTTAGTGGGGTAGAAATGGAGGTTGGAGTAACTAGCCAGGAGGCCCAAGTAGGGAGCTGGGTTAATGTAGTTAGAGGGACTGGAAAGGGGGCAAGGAAAAAAAGGAAGGTCACTTCTGCTTCTGATCTACCAAGTAAAATTGCCAAGTTGGGCGATGATGCGAGGGTCTCAGTATCAGAGATGGCAACCCTAGTGGATACTGGTCTCCCTATCAGCCAGGGGAACAGTTCAAATAGTAGTGTGGGGGATGGTAACGCAGGTAGGCCAAGACAGTTAGTTGTGGTAGGGGATTCTATAATCAGGAAGACGGATAGAATAATTTGTCGCCAAGACCACCTCAACCGAATGGTTTGCTGTCTCCCTGGTGCCAGGGTTCGGCATGTGGTGGAAAGGGTGGACAAATTACTAGGGGGGCTGGGGATGACCCAGCTGTCGTGGTCCATGTGGGAACCAACGACAGAATACATGGTAGGTGGAGGTCCTTGAAGAATAATTACAAGGAACTAGGTGCCAAGCTGAAGGGAAGGACCTCTAAGGTTGTGTTCTCTGGAATACTTCCTGTGCCATGCGCATCGCAGGAAAGACAGCGGGAGCTTAGGGAGTTAAATGCATGACTTAAGTCGTGGTGTAAGGGGGAAGGGTTTGGGTTTTTAGAGCACTGGGCTGACTTTTCATTGGGGTACAAACTCTATTCTACGGATAATTTGCACCTGAATGGAAGGGGGTCCGCTGTGCTAGGGGAGAGAATCCTGGAAGGGGTGACAGAGTATTTAAACTAGGTGAGTGGGGGGAGGATAATAAAGCAAAGAAAGCAGACAGTGGGATGGATAGGTTAGAGAGGGGTCAGGACATAATGGTGGGTGGAGAGGAGTCCTGTGGGGGGAGGTTAAGAGCAGTGGATAAGGAGATCCATGGGTTACAAACCAGACGTAAAAATAAATGTAGCCCGAAAAATTGTAATCCCAATAATTCAAAAAATTCCATTAGCCCCAATAACTCAATAACTACAATAAGCCCCATTAACTCAAAAAATCCCATTAGCCCCAATAACTTAAATAATAATGTTAGACCCAATAACGCAAAAAATCCCATTAGCCCCAATAACTTAAATAATAACGTTAGACCCAATAACTCAAAAAATCCCATTAGCCCCAATAACTTAAATAGTACAATTAGCCCTTATAACTCAAATAATAACATTAACCCCAATAACTCAGAAAATCCCATTAGTGAGACTATATGTGTAAAACTTAATGGAAATGTAAAGTGTATGTTCACAAATGCCAGAAGCCTAGCAAATAAAATGGGGGAGCTTGAGGCCTTGATACTGGAGGAACATATTGATATAGTTGGGGTCACTGAGACATGGCTGGACTCCTCGCATGACTGGGCTGTTAATCTGCAGGGGTTTACATTGTTTCGCAAGGATAGAATGAACAGAAAAGGTGGTGGAGTCTGTCTGTATGTAAGAAGTGGTATAAAAGTCAGTGTGAACCTTGCCATAGTGTGTGATGATTCTGAGGATGTGGAATCATTGTGGGTAGAATTACAAAAGGAGGGAAATACTGAAAAAATTGTATTTGGTGTAATCTACAGACCCCCTAATATCACTGAAGAGATAGAAGGTCGGCTGTATAAACAAATAGAGAGGGACGCCCGGGCAGGTACAGTGGTAATAATGGGAGATTTTAACTATCCAGATCTAGATTGGGGCCGGGGGCTGGCTAAAACTACAAAGGGGAGAAAATTCCAAAATTTATTGCAGGATAATTTTATGGGCCAGTTTGTGGAGGACCCAACAAGAAGTGATGCCTCACCTGGAATGTACTGTTCAGTTTTGGTCGCCTGTTCATAAAAGGGACACTGTGGAGCTGGAGAGGGTGCAGAGAATTGCTACTAAACTAATATGGGGCATGGAACATCTTAGCTATGATGAGTGATTAAAGGAGTTACAATTGTTTAGTCTTGAGAAGAGACGTTTAAGGGGGGATATGATAAACGTATGTAAGTATATAAATGGCCCATACAAAAAATATGGAGAAAAACTGTTCCAGGTTAAACCCCCCCCCCCCCCCCCCAAAGGACGAGGGGGCACTCCCTCCGTCTGGAGAAGAAAAGGTTTAGTCTAAAGAGGCGACACGCCTTCTTTACCGTGAGGACTGTGAATTTATGGAACGGTCTACCTCAGGAACTGGTCACAGCAGGAACAATTAACAGCTTTAAAACAGGATTATATACATTCCTGGAACAAAATAACATTAATGCTTATGCAGAATTATAAAACTACATCCCTTCCCCTTATCCCCTTACACCCTTCCCTTCAATTCCCTGGTTGGACTTGATGGACGTATGTCTTTTTTCAACCATACTAACTATGTAACTATGTAACTATGTAACTATGTAACTATCTGGAGGTCCACAGTTTGGAGATCACTGTGCACTGGTCTAAAAACTGTAGCTCTCCAGATGTTGCAAAACTGCAAATCCCAGCATGCCCAGAAAGCAAACAGCTGTCATGCTGGGAGTTGTAGTTGGGTACCTCCAGCTGTTGCATAACTACATCTCCCAACTACATCTCTCTCTTCGGTTATTAGTACATGCTGGGAGTTGTAGTTTTGCAACAGCTGGAGGCACACTGGTTGGAAAATACTGAGTTAGGTAACAGAACCTAACTGAAGGTTTTCCAACCAGTGTGCCTCCAGCTGTTGCAAAAGTACAACTCCCAGCATGCACGGTCTGTCAGTACATGCTGGGAGTTGTAGTTTTGAAAAAACTGGAGGTTTGCCCCCCCCATGTGAATGTACAGGGTACATTCACACGGACAGGTTTACAGTAAATTTCCTGCTTCAAGTTTGGGCTGCGGCAAATTTTTCGCAGCAGCGCAAACTCCTAGTGGGAAATTCACAATAACACGCCAGTGTGAATGTACCATAGAAACACTACACTACACTACACTAACACATAATAAAGGGTAAAACACTACATATACACCCCCTCACACTGTCCCCCCCCCCCCAATAAAAATTAAAAACGTCTTGTACGGCAGGGTTTCCAAAACAGAGCCTCCAGCTGTTGCAAAACAACAACTCCCAGCATTTCTGGACAGCCACTGACTGTCCAGGCATGCTGGGAGTTTAGCAACAGCTGGAGGCACCCTGTTTGGGAATCACTGGTGTAGAATACCCCTATGTCCACCTCTATGCAATCCCTAATTTAGTCCTCAAATGCGCATGGCGCTCTCTCACTTCGGAGCCCTGTCGTATTTCAAGGAAACAGTTTAGGGCCATATATGGGGTATCGCCGTACTCGGGAGAAATTGCACTACAAATTTTGGGGGTCTTTTTTTTCCTTTTACCGCTTGTGAAAAGGAAAAGTTGGGGGCTACACCAGCCTGTTAGTGTAAAAAAATAAATTTTACACTAACATGCTGGTGTTGCCCCATACTTTTTATTTCCACAAGCGGTAAAAGGAAAAAAAAAGACCCCCAAAATTTGTAACGCAATTTCTCCTGAGTACGGAAATACCCCAGATGTGGGCGTAAAATGCTCTGCGGACGGACAACAAGGCTCAGGAATGAGAGCGCACCATGTACATTTGAGGCCTAAATTGGTGATTTGCACAGGGGTGGCTGATTTTACAGCGGTTCTGACAAACGCAAAAAAAAAAAAATACCCACATGTGACCCCATTTTGGAAACTACACCCCTCACCGAACGTGACAAGGGGTATAGTGAGCCTGAACACCCCACAGGTGTTTGACGAATTTTCATTTACACATCCGATTTTAACGAAAAGTTGTCAGACACCTGTGGGGTGTTAAGGCTAACTGGACCCCTTGTTACGTGCCTTGAGGGGTGTAGTTTCCAAAATGGTATGCCATGTGGTGTTTTCTGCTGTTCTGGCACCATAGGGGCTTTCTAAATGTGACATGCCCCCCAAAAACCATTTCAGAAAAATTCACTCTCCAAAATCCCATTGTCGCTCCTTCCCTTCTGTGCCCTCTACTGCACCCGCCGAACACTTGACATACACATATGAGGTATTTCCTTACTCGAGAGAAATGGGGTTACAAATTTTGGGGGCTTTTTCTCCTATTACCACTTGTAAAAATTCAAAAACTGGGTCTACAAGAACATGCGAGTGTAAAAAATGAAGATTTTGAATTTTCTCCTTCACTTTGCTGCTATTCTTGTGAAACACCTAAAGGGTTAACACACTTACTGAATGTAATTTTGAATACTTTGAGGGGTGCAGTTTTTATAATGGGGTCATTTGTGGGGTATTTCTAACAGTGGCGTTGCTAGAGTTGGTGTCACCCGGTGCGGTAGAAAATGGCGTCACCCCCATACCTACCCCCTCCTCCCCAGTAAGTTTTTAGCCTGTTGTGACAAACATCACTGTTGTAGCGCATTGTGAGAAATTCGAGTATAATAATCAGATATACCAGTTGCCACAGAATAGGAAAGTGTTAAAGAAGTTTTCACCATTGAAATATACAGCTCCTAGAAAAACTTAAAGGGGTACTCCACTGGAAAACATTTACTTTTATATCAACTGGAGCCAGAAAGTTAAACAGATTTTTAAATTACTTCTATTTAAAATCTTAATACTTACAGTACTTATAAGCTGGTGTATGCTCCACAGGAAGTTGTGTAGATCTTTCCAGTCTGACCACAGTGCTATTTGCTGACACCTCTGTCCATGTCAGGAACTGTCCAGAGCAGGATAGGTTTGCTAGGGGGATTTGCTCCTACTATGGACAGTTCTTGACATGGACAGAGGTGTCAGCACAGAGCACTGTGGTCAGACAGAAAATAAATAAAAAAAGAAAATCTTCCTGTGAATCGCTTATACAGTAGCTAATAAGTGCTGGAAGGATTAAGATTTTTAAATAGAAGTAATTTACAAATCTGTTTAACTTTGTAGCACCAGCTGATAAAATTTTTTTTTTTCTCCCAGTAGAGTACCCCTTTGAGCAGTGGTGAGGTTATGCTGGGAGTTGTAGTTTCACTGACCTAACTGTAGAACTGACAAGTGACTACAGCTCTGATAGGACATAGAGAGGAGAATGTACATTGATATCAGTGACTACAGGTGACATCAGGTGGAACAAGTCCTGGCGGTATGTACATCTGAATTAGATAAGGAAAGACTATAGAGATATAGTCTTTCCTTATCTAATTCAGATGTACATACCGCCAGGACTTGTTCCAGCTAAAACTTCTCTCTGCAGAATGTGACACCCAGACGTCTCCTCACTATGTCAGCGCATTCTCATCCTCTATATGAAAACAAGTATTATTATAAACCTGCCAGACACTGTATCCTCTAAATATAATACTACTATACACTATACTCTTTGATTATAAACCTTCCATACACCATACCCACTGAATATAATACTACCACACACTGTATATTCTGAATATAATACCAACACATACTGTACACTCTGAATATAAATCTGCCACATACTGTACCCCTGAATATAATACCACCACACACTGTACCCACTGAATATAATCCTACCACACATTGTACATTCTGAATATAATACCAACACATACTGTACCCTCTGAATATAAATCTGCCACATACTGTACACCTGAATATAATACCGCCACACACTGTACCCTCTGAATATAATACTACCACAAACTGCGCCCTCTGAATATAATACTACCACAAACTGCGCCCTCTGAATATAAATCTGCCACATACTGTACCCTCTGAATATAAATCTGCCACATACTGTACCCTCTGAATATAAATCTGCCACATACTGTACCCCTGAATATAAATCTGCCACATACTGTACACCTGAATATAATACCGCCACATACTGTACCCTCTGAATATAATACTACCACCCACTGCGCCCTCTGAATATAATACTTAGAGATGAGCAAACTACAGTAAATTCAACTCGTCACAAACTTCTCTGCTCGGCAGTTGATAACTTTTCCTGCATAAATTAGTTCAGCTTTCAGGTGCTCCCGTGGGCTGGAAAAGGTGGATACAGTCCTAGAAGACTATTTCCTAGGAATGTATCCACCTTTTTCAGCCCACCGGAGCACCTGAAGGCTGAACTAATTTACGCAGGATAAGTCATCAACTGCCGAGCCGAGAAGTTCGTGACGAATCGAATTTACTGTAAGTTCGCTCATCTCTAATAATACTACCACAAACTGCGCCCTCTGAATATAATACTACCACAAACTGCGCCCTCTGAATATAACGTTGCCATACAGTGCACCGTCTGAATATAATACCACAACCAAAGTAACACCCCTCAACATCCGTTAGCTGATGCTATTACCACGGGAGGGGGGTATTGGTGGTGTTGCTAGTAGATGATGGGGGTGCTACTACTGGGGGGGGTGTTGCTGGAGGATGATGAGGGTGCTACTGGCCATCCCCCCTGGCAGTATCACCCCCATCATCCATCGGCAGGAGCACCTCCATCATACACCATCAGGATATGTTGATGGAGGTGCTGGGGGGGGGTGTTGCTGGTGGATGATGAGGGTGCTACTGCCAGGGGGGGAGCATTAGGTAGGCAGCAGTGCCCCCACATTAGGTAGGTCGCAGTTTCCCCACATTAGGTAGCATCTATTCCCCACATTAGGCAGCATAGATTCCCCACATTAGGTACCAGTTCCCCCACATTAGGTAGGTACCAGTTACCCCACATTAGGTAGCAATTTCCCCACATTAGGTAGCACAGATTCCCCATTCGTTAGCACAGATTCCCCACATAAGGTAGCATAGACTCCCCACATTTGGTAGCACAGATTCCCCACATTAGGTAGCATAGACTCCCCACATTAGGTAGCATAGACTCCCCACATTTGGTAGCACAGATTCCCCACATTAGGTAGCACAGTTTCCCCACATTAGGTAGCATAGACTCCGCACATTTGGTAGTAGTTTCCCCACATTAGGCTGCAGGTTCCCCACAATGGGTCAAAGTCTCCCCACAATAGATCGCTGGTTATACTCCCCCCCCCCCCCCCCCCACACACACACAAAAAAAAAAAACACATACAACACAGAGAGACAAGCACACACACGCAGTCAGAGAGACACACACTCACAGACAGACAGACAGACAGACACACAGAGTCAGTCACACACAGAGTCACACAGTCACACACAGAGTCACACAGTTACACACACACAGTCACACAAACACACAGAGTCGCACAAACACACACACACAGTCACACACACACTCAGAGAGTCACACAAACACACAGTCACATACACACAGTCACACACAAGCATAGATAGAGACAGACAGACAGAGAGACAGACACACACACTCACCCATCCAGCGCAGCGCTCCTTCTCACCGTGTGCCGTGCGAGTGACGTAACTCACGTCCTCCTGCGCGGCCATGCGGTGTGACGTCAGGCCGGCGCAGACGTGGGAGCGGAGGTCGGGCACAGTGCTGGTGAAGGTGAGGGTGGGGGGTGTGATGACGGTCGGGTGCACAGTGAAGGTGAAAGAGGGGGTTTGTTGACGGACGGGCGCACCGCACACACAGCGCAGGGGGGGGGTGCTGACGGATGGGAGGCCGGTCGGGCACAGATGGGGGTGTCTGTGTAGCTGGGGAGGGAGGGGGGGGGTGCTGCGGAGCGTCTTGGTGTCACCCGGTTCGGGCCGCACCCCCCGCACCCGGGTCGCAGCGCCACTGATTTCTAATATGAAGGCCGTTCAAATCCACTTCAAAACTGAACTGGTCCCAGAAAAATTCCGATTTAGAAAATTTTGTGAAAAATTTGAAAATTGCTGCTGAACTTTGAAGCCCTCTGATGTCTACCAAAAGTAATAACATGTAAACTTTATGATGCAAACATAAAGTAGACATATTGTATATGTGAATCAATGTATAATTTATTTGGAATATCCATTTTTCTTATAAGCAGAGAGCTTCAAAGTTAAAAAATAATCTAAATTTTCAATTTAGAAATGATGCAAGTATCCACAAAATGTTACCACCAACATAAAGTAGAATATGTCTAAACTATCTTGGAATCAGAATGAAAGGTAAAAGCATCCCAGAGTTATTAATGCTTGAAGTGACAGTGGTCAGATGTTCAAAAAAATGGCCGGGTCCTTAACCCCTTAACGACGGAGGACGTATATTTACGTCCTGCGCCGGCTCCCGCGATATGAAGCGGGATCGCGCCGCGATCCTGCATAATAGCGCTTCGGTCCCGGCGCTCATCAACGGCCGGGACCCGTGGCTAATACCACACATCGCCGATCGCGGCGATGTGCGGTATTAACCCTTTAAAAGCGGCGGTCAAAGCTGACCGCCGCTTCTAAAGTGAAACTGAAAGTATCCCGGCTGCCCAGTCGGGCTGTTCGGGACCGCCGCGGTGAAATCGCGGCGTCCCGAACAGCTGATCGGACACCGGGAGGGCCCTTACCTGCCTCCTCGGTGTCCGATCGACGAATGACTGCTCCGTGCCTGAGATCCAGGCAGGAGCAGTCAAGCGCCGATAATGCTGATCACAGGCGTGTTAATACACGCCTGTGATCAGGATGAGAGATCAGTGTGTGCAGTGCTATAGGTCCCTATGGGACCTATAACACTGCAAAAAAAATGTTAAAAAAAAGTGTTAATAAAGATCATTTAACCCCTTCCCTAATAAAAGTTTGAATCACCCCCCTTTTCCCATAAAAAAAATAAAACAGTGTAAAAAAAATAAATAAATAAACATATGTGGTATCGCCGCGTGCGTAAATGTCCAAACTATAAAAATATATCATTAATTAAACCGTACGGTCAATGGCGTACGCGCAAAAAAATTCCAAAGTAAAAAAAAAACACATTTTTGGTCACTTTTTATACCATTAAAAAATGAATAAAAAGTGATCAAAAAGTCCGATCAAAACAAAAATCATACCGATAAAAACTTCAGATCATGGCGCAAAAAATGAGTCCTCATACCGCCCTATACGTGGAAAAATAAAAAAGTTATAGGGGTCAGAAAATGACATTTTTAAACGTATAAATTTTCCTGCATGTAGTTATGATTTTTTCCAGAAGTGCGACAAAATCAAACCTATATAAGTAGAGTATCATTTTAACCGTATGGACCTACAGAATAATGATAAGGTGTAATTTTTACCGAAATATGCACTGCGTAGAAACGGAAGCCCCCAAAAGTTACAAAATGGCATTTTTTCTTCGATTTTGTCGCACAATGATTTTTTTTTCCGTTTCGCCGTGCATTTTTGGGTGAAATGACTAATGTCACTGCAAAGTAGAATTGGCGACGCAAAAAATAAGCCATAATATGGCTTTTTAGGTGGAAATTTTAAGGGTTATGATTTTTAAAAGGTAAGGAGGAAAAAACGAAAGTGCAAAAACGGAAAAACCCTTAGTCCTTAAGGGGTTAAGGTATATTTGGGCTGGGTCCTTAAGGGGTTAATAAAAGTTTGCTCAAGATTATCAAAAAGCCACCTGCCGGGCACAAAGCCAGTCTGATCTGTGTGAACCAGCCTACTGACCGCTCAGTTCAATCTATTTGCGAAGACTTTCGCAAAAATCTTGACATCCGCATTCAGCAGAGATATCGGCCTATAATTTTCCACCTTAAGGGGGTCCTTATTCCTTTAAAGGATCAAAATCATTTGAGCTTCTGACATAGAAGCTGGGAGCTTACCCTCACGGGTAGCTTCTCTAAACGTCTCCCACAATAAGGGCGCAAACAACTCCCCAAATCTTTTATAAAGCTCGAATGGTAGACCGTCTGGTCCAGACGCTGACCCTGAGGAGGAAGATCTTATGACTTTAAGGTTAGGTTTAGACTACGGAATTTCCGCCTGAAATTGCAGGCGGAAATTCCGCTTTCTAAAATGTATAGTGTAGTGAATGATTTTCCGTTCACAAATTCACACTTCGGAATTTGAGAAGCGGAACTTGTGAACGGACATTCCGCTTGGAAATTTCCGCTTGAAGAAAGGCGGTGCTCTTTCTTCAGGCGGAAATCCGTGCGGAACACATTGCAGTCTATTGGAGACTGCAGTGTCCGCACGGTCCTAGCGCCGACTGATTCAGCCGGCGCTGGCCGCACTCGGAATCTCCGGGCAGAAATTTTCTGCCTGGAGATTCCGTAGTCTGAATCTAGCCTTACAATTTCTTCTAATGCTATGGGTAAGTCCATATATTCTCTCTCAGAATCTGTAAATTTGGGGAGTCTAATTTGATCTAAATATTCCTCAATTTCTTTAACCGAGGCCTGCAACTCAAAGGTATACAATTTGGGGGAAAAAAAAGAGACAACAATTTGTTCTACCTGTTGAGGGTCATTAATTACCTGTCCCATTTGACTACTTAACACTGGTCTCTCCACCTGGGCTTTTATTTCTTTGGTCAGAAGCGCAAAAGCTTCCCATTCTCAGCAAATTGTCTCTGACCTAAAAATAACAACCGGTTCTGCACCTTTTCCACCTGATATCTAGCTAGCGCTTCCTGTGCATTATTCAGTTGGACAAAATTCTCCTCGTTCTTCAAATTTTTATATTCCTTCATTTAGGATTCCACCTTTCCCACCAACAAAGTTTCCCTTCCTCTGAAACCCCTTTTTAACCTCTTAAGGACCCAGGACGTATGGGTACGTTCTGGGTCCCGGTCCTGCGATATAACGTGGGGTCACACGGTGACCCCGCATCATATCGCGGAGGGCCCGGCATCATAGTGAAGCTGGGACCCGCCTCTAATAGCGCGTGGCACTGATCGTGGTGCCGCGCACTATTAACCCTTTAACCGCGCGCTCAAGGCTGAGCCACACGGCTAAAAACGAAAGTTGCCGGTTAGCTCAGGGAGCTGTTTGGGATCACCGCGGCATCCCGAACAGCTGTAGCACAGGAGGAAGGTCTCTTACCTTCTCCTGCGCTGTCCGATCGCCGATTGAATGCTTCAAGCCTGAGATCCAGGCTTGAGCATTCAATCGCCGGAAACACTGATTGATCCATTCCTATGGAGATGGATCAATCTATGTAAAAGATCAGTTAATGCAATGTTATAGCCCTCTATAGGAGCTATAATATTGCATAAGAAAAGTGTAAAAAAAATCATTAACCCTTTCAATTATCCCTTCCCCTAATAAAAAAGTTTGAATCACCCGGCATTTCCAAGAATAAAAAAAACACAGTGTAAATAAAAATAAACATATGTGGTATCGCCGTGTGCGGAAATGTCCGAATTATAAAAATATACCACTTTTTAAACCGCAAGTTCAATGGCGTACACGCCAAAAAATTCCAAAGTCCAAAATAGCGCATTTTTAATCACTTTTTATACCACAAAAAAGTGAATAAAAAGTGATCAAAAAGTCTGATCAGAACAAAAATGGTACCGCTAAAAACTTCAGATCACGGCGCAAAAAATTAGCCCTAATACCGCCCTGTATACAGAAAAATATAAAAGTTATAGGGGTCAGAAGATGACCATTTTAAACGTATACATTTTCCTGCATGTATTCATGATTTTTTTCTGAAGTGATACAAAAATCAAACCTATATAAGTAGGGTATCATTTTAACCGTATGGACCTACAGAATTAAGATAAGGTTTCATTTTTACCGAAAAATGTACTGCGTAAAAACGGAAGCCCCCAAAACTTACAAAATAGTGTTTTTTCATAGATTTTGTCGCACATTGATTTATTTTTCCCGTTTCACCGTAGATTTTTGGGTAAAATGACTAATGTCATTACAAAGTAGAATTAGTGGCGCAAAAAATAAGCCATCATATAGAATTTTAGGTGAAAATTTTAAAGAGTTATGATTTTTTTAAGTTAAGGAGGAAAAATTGAAAATGAGAAAACGGAAAAAGCCCGGGTCCTTAAGGGGTTAAGTATGTTATTCTTTAAACAAGACCCCCCACATATAGGCCATAAGAGTATCCCACACCACAATTCTACTTGCCGATCCTGAGTTCGTCTTCCAGAACTGGAATATCTCTACCACTAGTCCCTCATCTCTGTCTGTTATGGTTAACCAGTGGGGATTCAATCTAAAACTTCATTACAGGGGGGCTTACTACCACCTAAATTAACCTCCATTACTTGCATTAGATGATCGGATATTGACAGAGGTTTATTTTTCATCTTTAAAACCAGCCTATTACCTGACAGGTTACTCATGCACATATCAATTCACAAGGCAAATTTATTTGCCCTATTGAAACACGTAAAACCTTCCAATAACCCATACCTCTCTCTCTCCAAACATCCAACCATTGCACCTCTGTAATACATTTTGAGAGTTTTGTATTGCCGGGGGACCTGTAAGATGCCCCAGCATATCTATCCAGTTCTACTTTAATTACTGAGGTAAAATCTCACATAAGGAATAGCGGTACCTCATGTCTTGCGCCAATAAATTCCAGGAGTGCGACCAGGACATCTAGGGAGAAAGGAGGAGGGATGTAAGCATATGCAATGATAACTTTCACACATTCCAATACTCCTTGTATAAAAATATCTGCCAAACTGATGTATACACTTCCTACTCACTACGAACGGGATTTGTTTGTTTATAAATAATGAACCCCCCCCCTTCGAATATGAGGAGTATAGTGCGTGAAATTGTAGGCTGGACCATTTTTTCATCTGCAGTCCACTAGATTCACTAGAAAAGTGCACCTCAGTCAGCCCCACTATCGCTGGTAAATGTCTAGATATCTGTTGAAATACTGAGATCTGAGAAATCTCTTGACCTCATCTCCCAGACCCCTCACATTCCAAGAAACAAATGAAATCATTTAATTACTGAGAGAGAGAGAGAGAGAGAGAGAGAGAGAAAAAAAAAAAGGGGGGGGGGAGACCCCCCCCCCCCAAATGGTCAGACGTCCTCTCCCATCTCCCCCAGTCAATCCCCCACCCCAGCGTGTCTCGGACATAGCCCCCCTATCTCCAAGACTCTTGGACATTCCTCCAATCCAGCTCTACTCTGTCTTATCCCTAAATAACACCCTTAGTCTAGAAGGGAACAAAACTGAAAACGTAATCTTCGCATCTGTTTTATCTGGGTGTCTCTAGCAAAATCTGGGAACAGACATTTTAGAGCCATTAAAATTAAGGTCAGGTATAGATCTTGCTCCTCTCAAGATTTTATCCCTATCAGATGATAGGAGTGTTGGGTCTATAATATTCTGATATATTGATCGCTATATCTATACTCATTTGCCTTTAATAAATGCTATATGCCATTGCTAAATATCGCAGAAGAACTTTCCTTCCTTAATTCAAAACATTTCAGCTTGCTCTTTTCCCGTAATTAAGACTAGAACCTTGAAATGGAGTCTGTGGATATAAGAAGTCTAAACATTGGGCTTTGTGGAAGGATGGAAAAATCTCAAGCTAGAGATGTTGCAACATAAGTGACTTATGCTACGCCATGCTCAAATGACCAATCAGCATATAACACGACGATTTGATGCATAGTTTTACCCTCCACTTTTTGTCAGATTGTAAAAACTAATGTGATTTCCGGATAATAAACAGAACTCCCTGGAGTCAGTACCGAGGAGGGAATTCATACCAACAATGGGGGGCATTTACTAAACTCTGACTAGATAGTTTGTTTTTTACCCGTTTTTTTTCTAACTTTCTTTTTGCGTCCGTGCGACAAATTTACTAAATTGTCGCACAAGCTTAGTAAATTTGTCGCACGTAGGCAAAAGCGGGAAATTTACTTCAGATAGTCGTTTAAATAGTCAGCATTCTTCCCTGGCTTTGTGAGCAGCCCTGCCTTTGCAGACGCTGTCCTTTTGAGCTGTTTAAAGTGAAAGTTTGCATTTTGGAGTGCTAACATGGCACAGGTTGCCTCAAAAAGAAAGGCTAAAACTAAAAATCTTGTACCTACTCCTTCTGCGGTTGTCCAAATATTAGAGAGTATGTCAGGGCCCACAGCTACTCTTGATCAGGATGCAGGTTCCTCCATTCCACCTTCTTCTGATTTGTCTGATGTTGAAGCCATTCCATTCAATGAGGCGTAGTCGTGCCATTAAGAAGAAAAATTACACCGATCAGGAGATGGAGGTCCTTGTAGATGAGGTAGGTTTTTTATTATTATTAAATTTGTTTGGTGTAAATGAAATGCTTACAATGGTGTTTTCCATTCACCAAGCATGACGAATAACAAGGCTTACATGGCCAAAAACATCAATGGTTTAAGATATTGTGGGCCACATCCCTAATAAAAATATTACATGTTCATAGTACAACATTGCTGTAGGGCAATTATAAGTGTGGGGCACAGGACGGGGTATTATGTGAGGAACATATGACAGGGGGCATTAGAAGTGTGTGCCACATGATGGGTGCATTTTAACTGTGGGGCACATGACAGGGGGACATTAAAAGTGTGGGGCACATGACAGGGGGGCATTTTAAGTGTGGGGCACATGACAGTGGGTATTATAATTGTGTGGCACAGGACAGGGGGTATTATATGTGAGTGGCACATGATGGGGGCATCCTTAGTAAGAGGATCATGACAGGTGCATTCCATTACATGTTCTGCGGCACATGACAGGGGACCCCCCTTTTTATGTGCGTCTCACTTCTAATTCCCCATGTGCGGTGTCCCTCACTTATTAGGTCCTGTGCCCCACACTTTTAATGTCCCCTGTCATGTGCCCCACACTTCTAATGCCCCCGTCTTGTGCCCCACACTTCTAATGCCCCCCTTGTCCTTTTACCAACCCTTTTAATGCTCTCTGTCATGTGCCCCACACTTAAAATGGCCCTCTGACCTGTTTTCTTCACCAAATTCACCCACATTTAGCTTACTTACTGTATATACTTGTGTCTAAGTTTACCCAAATTTAACCGGCGACCACTAATTTAATCTCGAGTATAAGCCAAGGGTTGGGCAAGACATCATCCCCCCCCCCCCCCCGTCATCATCCAGACCCCCACAATCATTATTCATCTTTCCCTTTCCCTGTCGTTCCAGACCCCCTGTAAATATGACCTTCTGTCTTTAAGATTTCCCCTTGTCCATAACATCATAGACCCCTGTATTTCAATTCCCCCCCACCCCTTCTGAAAGATCACAGACCCCTCTCCATCCCAGACCCCTGTCCATCCTGGATCCTTGTCCATTCCAGACCCTTGTCCATCACAGACCCATGTCCATCACAGACCCCTGTCCATACCATTCCAGACCCCTGAATCACCTTCTCTGTTGTTGCTGGGACTGTCCGGGGAGGGTGAGCTGGGCCATCCATCCTTCCTGTAGTGTCCGTCGGCATTCCGTGTGGAGGCTGAGTGGTTCTGGGCTGACCTTCTTCAGCGTTATCTGGCTTCTCCCGTCCGGGCTGTTTATCAGCACCGGGGCCCCTCTTCTCCATTGGGACAATGACCAGGCCTAGTAAGCTGCCTTGATGCCGATGCGCTGGGTTGTGCGTATTGACGCACCTGACGTCACCGACGCCCCGGGGCAGCAGCGTCTAGTCAGCATACTAGGCCGGGGCCTGCCGGGAGTGGAGAAGAGGGCACCCGGTGAAGAAGGTCAGTGCCGCATGTTTGATACCCATGGAATACACTGTCTTCGGAATTTGCGTTTCTAATTTATGTTTGTAAGGATTCTTTTATCCCTTAAGGAAGTTTTAGATACAAAACCCAAATAAAAGGATCAAAGAGTCAAAATCTGTCTTGTTCAAAAATGTATATGTGTGTGTGTTGGCCTTTGGGCTTGTCGTTGACGTTGGTCACATGCTTTCTGCGGGGAGGACCCATTTACATCATAGGAGTCGTAGTACTTTTATTCAGGGACATGCACAGGTAGCCTTGTTAGGTGCCCTTGAGCGCCTGCTCACAGGATATTTCTCTTTCAAGAGTTCAAGTCCTTGCTGAGCTGCCAATGATCAAAACATCGCATGGGTTTTGTTAATGTTGATCGCCAGATGTTGCAATACATCCACTCCCATCAGCCTTTTGCATCCCAAGGCCTGTCTGCCTTCTCGGCAGTAGCAACACAAAAGGCCACAAAGGTAAATCATCGTTTTCCTATTCTTGCTCCCTGGCGAAAGGTTACCAAGCTCGAAATGGTGCTGATGTCACACTTAAAGTCTGCAGTGTTCATCTACTTGAAAGGATAAAAGCTTTGTGATGTCCGAGAGTCTAAGGTCCTGCCCTTAGTTTTCGCCTATAGTTCTTGACAGTTGAGAAGGGCTTGTAACCACTTTTTTAATTTTTATTTTTTGATGGGAAAATGTATATCTGTCCTAAAAAGGCGGGCCAGGGGAACCTTGTGGAGCAGCCAGTCTGCCAACTTTACTGGTCTTTAGCCAAGGCTGGCAAAAGAGACATGCAGGGCCATCAGACTGTTTGTCAAAGTAATCATATTACTACCAGGGAAGCCTTAATGAAGGAATTAGTTACTTCTTTTGTTTTTGTTTGTCAAAATGTGTATGACACTAAATTTGGATTTTTAAGATAGGGCTGGGTAAAAAAAAAACACAAAAACATCAACTTTGGCCACTAGAAAGGCTTGAATAGACAAAATTATATTGGCTAATCCGAATAATGCTTAGTGTTCTTTGAAAGTTTAAAAATGTAAAAACGTTAATTGAAGTCAATGTTTATCTTTAATAGGTTATTGAAAATTACAAGATCCTTTTCCCGGGCAAAAATGATAAGTGCCCCATGGTTATCCGAAACGCGGCATGGTCCAATATAATGCAGAAAGTGAATGCACTGGGAATTTGTAAGCGAACTGTGCCCGAATTGAAAAAAAAAATGGTCAGACTTAAAAAAAAAAAAAAAAAAAAAAAAAAAAAGTGAAGGCCAAATTAGCTGTCATAGCGAGATATGCCCGCCAGACAGGCGGTGGTCCATCATGCCCTGAAAAATTAACCCTGTTTGAGGAAAAGGTGGGCTCGACATGTCGTCGGGAACAGATAGAAGGGTTCAGAGAGGCCGATGTATGCATGCAAGCAATATCGTCATGTAAGTATAGCGCACTTGTTTCTCCTACTTTCCAACCTAATCATAATAACAACCTTAAGTCTCTGATAATGTTCAAAAGTCTTCCCAAAAAATTTTAAATATTTTTTCCCCTTGTGTCTTGAAGTTGAATCATTAAATGTCCGCAAATATGGGCAATTTTAGCACCAATTTTGATGTACACATACATAAAATGCCTCATATCAGTGACCCAGGCATCTTCTTCATCAGGTCCGTTCAAGTAAAATCTAATTAACAGTACTCATTTTTAGTTTACATTTTGCCAATTTATTGGCTTAACAACTGACAATGCCAAATGGTTTTAGCTACACTTTCCAGGATATTGCGCTCACAATGATCTATTGTCCAAGACCATGATTTAGGCAATCACATTTTTCTGGTATGTTGGGGGAAAAAAAGGTGTAACCAGTGTAAAATCATGTGTTTTTGGGCTACAAACATTATTACAATCCGGTCAATTCAGGATTCTAGTTCATGTTTGGCCTTAAAAAAAAAGCAGGTCCAATATGGAATTGGACAGTAGATGATACTGTACTGCATACTCTAGCAGCAAGCCCTTAAACCTTTGTGAAACTTTGTAAGTAAATTTGCCCACCCTAAAAAGTTTGAGATGGTCTGTAACCAATGCTCTTTGGACAAGTATTTGATGGCCATTCTTTATTTTGCGCTTTTATACCAATAATAGCACAAAGATTTTGGGAGCCAAGATAGTCCAAATATCTTAAGGGATCAAATGTGGTAGGCACAAATGGGTAGACCCAAAGTAAGGCCAATTTGCTGTGGTAATGCATTTTAATTAAGAGACTATGCATATAGTTAGACCATTAGAGGGGTATTCTAGCCAAAACCTTGGTGGAATCTCTCAACTGGCGCTCGAAAGTTCCCTTAACCTTGAACTTAGTGTTAAGATACCAAACTTAATCCGTCAAATAGTTAGGGGGATTGGAAGTAGATTTTTTTTTAAATGTGTAACTGCACAATGAAGATGTCACCTACCGAAAGCTGTGCATAATGGGAGCTAACTCACCAGAACTTTGTATGTGAATTTGCTTCCATCAAGCACAGTACCCAGAACAGGACATCATCATACTGCTGGTTGACAGAAAACACCAACTCAACTTAGGCCGCTAAGAACTTTTGAAAAAATGTTGATTCTTATAGAGATGTAATTTACATATCTGCTTTTCTTTCTGGAGCCAGTGGAGAGTTTACTAAAAGGTATAGCTGGAATAGCTCTGGGAGTATGTGAATCTCTTTTACATTGTAACTTACTCAGGGGTGTGGAAATTTTATAAAAAACTACTTGTCCACGGGACTAAAATGGAGCAAAATCTACTTGTCCCTCATGACGATCCACTTGTCCCGGCCAATTTTCGCTTTTACGCTCTCGTTTTTTCCTCCTCGCCCTATAATAGCCATAACTACCTACTATAATGATACCTTTTAATTTTTCAATAACATATTCTCCGAACCAAAAAAATATATAAATATATATTAAGGGAAGTGAAATTGAAATAGTAAAAGATAATTTTGCAGATTTGGTGGTTTTCTTTTCTGCGCCATTTACCTTGTGGTTGAGGTAACATGTTAGTTTTATACTTTAGGCGCCTGATTACAGCGATACCAGATTTGTATCGTTTACATCATGTTTTACTAATTCTGGACTTTTTCTAATTTTTTTTAATTGCCATTTTTTAACCCCTGCAGCTTTATTTTTTTTTCCGCATACCAGGCTGTATGAGGGCTCATTTTTTGCGCCATAATCTGTTTTTTGTATCGGTACCATTTTGGTATTGATCTGACTTTTTAATCGCTTTTTAACTTTTTTTTTCTGGGATATCATAAAAATTTCAAATCTGTGGTTTAGTATTATTTTTTTTACATTTACCGTACGGGATACATAATGTTATATTTTCATAGGTTGTACAATTACGCACGAAGCGATAGCAAATATGTTTATTTTTATTATGTTTGCATGTTTTTATATAGGAAAAGGGGGTGATTTAACTTTTAACATGGAAGGGGTTAATGCAGCGGTCTTCAAACTGTGGCCCTCCAGATGTTGCAAAACTACAACTCCCAGCATGCCCGGACAGCCAACGGCTGTCCTGGCATGCTGGGAATTGTAGTTTTGTAACATCTGGAGGGGCACAGTTTGAAGACCACTGGGTTAATATGTGTCTTTCAAACTTTTATTAAAACTTTTATTTATTATTATTTTTTTTTTTTTTACACTTTATTAGACTTATGAGGAATCATTAGATTCCTCAGACAGATGAATAGATTCTATTGAACTCTATTAATCTGTCTGCTCTGTGATCCATTGATAGAGCCTGGTCCAGCCAGGATCTATCAATGACAGAGTGGGACAGGAGGAAGCAGAGGTAAGTCCTCCGGCTACCTCCATAATGGATCGCCCCCCTGCGATCGCGCTGCGGGGGGGCGATCCACCCCACTAGCCCACCAGGGAGCATTCAACTGTCCCTTTAGACGCCGCTGTCAGCTTTGACAGCGGCGATCTAAAGGGTTAATAGCCAGACGCGGCGATCGCCGCATGCTGGCTATTAGCGGCGGCCCCCGGCTACTGAGAACAGCCGGGGGCTGCATAGTATGGAGCGGGCAGGAATCCCGAACCGGCTCCATACTCCCCTGTGAGCGCCGCATACAGTCTCCCCGTGCAGGTAAGGCTCACGCGGGTCTACACTACTGACACAGTCGCAAGGCAATAGACCACGGGTGAGCAATAGCAACTCGCCACACACATGGGGTCACCATGTGTGACAACACGTCTGCCAGGGGATACACCATACAGGTTGTCACCAACATGTTTCCAGCAGAGTCCATTCACACGGTCCACGGCCCTATTAGCGCCTGCTTCACCGGCATTATCATTGCACAATTGTCCAGCGTGTGGGCACGACTGCTCAGGCTCAGAGCGATAGTGTCTGCAGGTACATTTGGGTAGGCAAATTACAGACAGGATAGCTAGTGGGTCACTCGCAGTGGGACACCATTCAGTGGTGTTAGGAATGGGGCATTGGGTTAGCTTAGTTTCAGGTAAGGTGCTCAGATATTGTTTGATTTACAGGAAATTAGGCTGCTTCAACGCCAAGGGTAATCGGGGGGTGGTGGTTGTGCCTATATGCTAACAGTTATATATTTGGCCACTTTTAAGCAGGAACATGATAGGATTCATCAGGCCTGATAGGTCACAGTGTTTCACTCCTGCACTGATATTAGGCAGCATGCTACAGCGGACATCGGCTGGGGGTTTGGCCTGACCTTGCTCAAGTGCCAACTCTGGTTTCAGTCAGGGGTGGGCATGACTACAACGCTCTTCAGTTTCCAGGCATCGATTCCTCGGCCAGTCAGTTCGCTTCACCAATTCCATCTCAATATCAGAGCTTTATCTTGGTCAGTGCTAGAGTAGGGGCTTTAGTCCTTGATTACATTTAATTCCCTACTAGATTTACTTTTTGCCCTCTTAAGGTATGGCCTCCGTCGGGGTCATTGGGCACATCTCAGACCGATAGGTTAAGTCATAATGTGTACATAACAAGTAAGTATATATCATTGTTATCACGAGTACGAATGTGTAAGCCCCGATCACAAGTGTGAAGCCTAGTTAGGCTGTATTTGTGAGAGGGGCGGTAACATCTCCACCCCCTCGCATGTCAGGCGGCACATAGGGTTGTGGGCGGGGGCAGGGGTATATAACGCCCCTACCTCCTATCAGTGGGCCGTTCCTGACGTTTGCGGACCCCTCCCAACCCTCCCTTTCTTTTCCTCTTTTATTCTTCATTTCATCCATTACAGGGCATGCCCTCTTAAGGTATGGCCTCCATCGCGGTCATTGGGCACATCTCAGACCGATAGGTTAAGTCATAATGTGTACATAACAAGTAAGTATATATCATTGTTATCACGAGTACGAATGTGTAAGCCCCGATCACAAATATCTTTTCTCTGGGCTCGAAGCTAAAACGCTGTATGGTAGCCCATGCTGGTGGGCCACGATCAGGGTGAAAGCTGCTTGCCGTGTTCCCCTGTCAATTGTCCCCAACCAATAGTCTCCTCATGCCATTGTACTGATTCAAACTTGGCCGCAGTGGTGGTCTCATTAATGAAGAGATTCGTCCAGCATTCACCTATGTCCGGAGCCCAACATCAGGAAACACTACCTGTCTTATCCGAGCACATTGAATCTTCAACTAAGGTTTGTTTCATTTTTGCTAGCATGATTTTTTTGTGGACTCATGTTTCCATTTTCAGCAAGATGAACATTGTTAAGACATTAAAGTGTTCAATGGGCTTGAAGGTTGATGTTGCAACGAATTTGAGAATTTTGTTACGCTTTTAGTTAGGGGTTATCCTTTTTAGGACTGGTTGCGCACTTTGAAAGCCCTTACCTAAAGTTTACATGCCATCAACACATTTGGAATGTAATTCTTACGTCCAAAAACACAAATTAAACAGAAAATATTATAGAACAAGCATCATCTAACTAGCAATACTGTAAGTTTTCCCCCCCAAAAAAATATTCAGTAACAAGGAGATCAATGGAAGAGAACATTTTAATCCTGGGGCTAGGATAAATGGTCAAGTTGCCTCTAAAAAGTCCTTAATGAAAGAGAAGACCACGTTGGATTAGTAGCTTAAGGCAACTAATCAACATGGCCTCTTCAAATGTTAGCTTACATCTCCTCCATTGATCCCCCTTGGGAGTAGACAATTCTTGTCTGTCTTTTTCAAATTTGAAATCTAAACAATCTTCAAGGATTGACAAATGATTTCAAAGGCTAACAACAACACTTACCTAATAAAATGTAATCTTGAAAGTAACCACTTTGGAAGAGTTGGCCAATCCCACTACTACTCAGCACAAAAGCATCATGAGTGCCTCCTGGAAAACGGGCAACTACATCCAAAATTTCACCACTGGGTCCACAGATCATTTGGACATTAAGGGAATGGAACATTTTTCTGTTCCGATAGCTTTGCTCCTCTGCATTGGTTGGAATTAGTGCAATGTGAGTGCAATCAATTAAACCAATAGTTAATGGCATGCCATATTTCTCATAAAAATTCTGCTTGATTACATCACGCTCTGAATCATTGTATGGAAATTTGATGTATTTCTTACTAAGCGCAACTATGGCATCCACCACCTGCCTCAGACACCTACTAAAAGTGGGTTGCGTGAAACCCTGTTACGCCTAGCGCTCCGGGTCCCCGCTCCTCCCCGGAGCGCTCACGGCGCCTCTCTCTCCGCAGCGCCCCGGTCAGTCCCGCTGACCGGGAGCGCTGCACTGTCATGGCCGTCGGGGATGCGATTCGCACAGCGGGACGCGCCCGCTCGCGAATCGCACCCCAGGTCACTTACCCGTCCCGGTCCCCTGCTGTCATGTGCTGGCGCGCGCGGCTCCGCTCTCTAGGGCGTGCGCGCGCCAGCTCTCTGAGATTTAAAGGGCCAGTGCACCAATGATTGGTGCCTGGCCCAATTAGCTTAATTGGCTTCCACCTGCTCCCAGACTATATCTGATCACTGCCCCTGCACTCCCCTGCCGGATCTTGTTGCCTTAGTGCCTAGTGAAAGCGTTACTGTGTTTGTCCATACTGTGTACTTGACCTCCTGCTATTGCCTTATTGACTACGATACTTGCTGCCTGCCCCGACCTTCTGCTACGTCCGACCTTGCTCTTGTCTACTCCCTTGTACCGCGCCTATCTTCAGCAGTCAGAGAGGTTGAGCCGTTGCTAGTGGATACGACCTGGTTGCTACCGCCGCTGCAAGACCATCCCGCTTTGCGGCGGGCTCTGGTGAAAACCAGTAGCAGCTTAGAACCGGTCCACTAGCACGGTCCACGCCTATCCCTCTCTGGCACAGAGGATCCACATCCAGCCTGCCGAATCGTGACAGTAGATCCGGCCATGGATCCCGCTGAGGTTCCCCTGCCAGTTGTCTCTGACCTCTCTACACTGGTCGCCCAACAAGCCCGACAGATCGCCCAACAAGATCACCAGCTGTCGTACTTGACCACCATGACACAGCAACTCCAGTCGCAGCTACAGCAGCTTCAGTCACAGCTACAGCAATTTCAGTCTCAGCTACAGCAGCAACAACCATCTCCTCCGCCAGCTCCTGCACCTCTTCCGCAGCGAGTGGCCACTCCTAGCCTCCGCTTGTCCCTGCCGGACAAATTTGATGGGGACTCTAAGTTTTGCCGTGGCTTTCTTTCACAATGTTCCCTGCACTTGGAGATGATGTCGGACCAGTTTCCTACTGAAAGGTCTAAGGTGGCTTTCGTAGTCAGCCTTCTGTCTGGGAAAGCTCTGTCTTGGGCCACACCGCTCTGGGACCGCAATGACCCCGTCACTGCCTCTGTACACTCCTTCTTCTCGGAAATTCGAAGTGTCTTTGAGGAACCTGCCCGAGCCTCTTCTGCTGAGACTGCCCTGCTGAACCTGGTCCAGGGTAATTCTTCCGTTGGCGAGTACGCAATACAATTCCGTACTCTTGCTTCTGAACTATCCTGGAATAATGAGGCCCTCTGCGCGACCTTTAAAAAAGGCCTATCCAGCAACATTAAGGATGTTCTGGCCGCACGAGAAATTCCTGCTAACCTACATGAACTCATTCATCTAGCCACTCGCATTGACATGCGTTTTTCTGAGAGACATCAAGAGCTTCGCCAGGAAAAAGACTTAGATCTCTGGGCACCTCTCCCACAGTCTCCGTTGCAATCTACGCCTAGGCCTCCCGCCGAGGAGGCCATGCAAGTGGATCGGTCTCGCCTGACCCAGGAAGAGAGGAATCGCCGTAGGGAAGAAAATCTTTGTCTGTACTGTGCCAGTACCAAACATTTCTTGGTGGATTGCCCTATTCGTCCTCCACGTCTGGGAAACGCACGCTCGCACCCAGCTCTCGTGGGTGTGGCGTCTCTTGATTCAAAGTCGGCTTCTCCACGTCTCACGGTGCCCGTACGGATTTCTTCTTCAGCCAACTCCTCCCTCTCAGCCGTAGCCTGCTTGGACTCCGGTGCCTCTGGGAATTTTATTCTGGATTCCTTGGTGAATAAATTCCGCATCCCGGTGACCCGTCTCGTCAAGCCACTCTACATTTCCGCGGTCAACGGAGTCAGGTTGGATTGCACCGTGCGTTACCGCACGGAGCCCCTCCTAATGTGCATCGGACCTCATCACGAAAAAATTGAGTTTTTGGTCCTCTCCAATTGCACTTCCGAAATTCTCCTTGGACTACCATGGCTTCAACGCCATTCCCCAACCCTTGATTGGTCCACAGGAGAGATCAAGAACTGGGACTCTGCCTGCCATAGGAAGTGCCTCTCCCCCCCTCCCAGTCCCGTCAGGCAAGCCTCAGTGCCTCCTCATGGCCCCCGTCCTGGTGCCACACTGCCCCGTGCCAGGCTTCGCCCTCTGCCCTCCCTCCCCATTCCCACTCCTGCTGTACTGCCTGCCGTTGAGGAAACCCTCCATTCTTTCCCGGTGTCCTCATCCCTGGGGAGGCAGTTACCGGACAAAGAAAAGGGGAGACCTAAGGGGGGGGGGTACTGTTACGCCTAGCGCTCCGGGTCCCCGCTCCTCCCCGGAGCGCTCACGGCGCCTCTCTCTCCGCAGCGCCCCGGTCAGTCCCGCTGACCGGGAGCGCTGCACTGTCATGGCCGTCGGGGATGCGATTCGAACAGCGGGACGCGCCCGCTTGCGAATCGCACCCCAGGTCACTTACCCGTCCCGGTCCCCTGCTGTCATGTGCTGGCGCGCGCGGCTCCGCTCTCTAGGGCGCGCGCGCGCCAGCTCTCTGAGATTTAAAGGGCCAGTGCACCAATGATTGGTGCCTGGCCCAATTAGCTTAATTGGCTTCCACCTGCTCCCAGACTATATCTGATCACTGCCCCTGCACTCCCCTGCCGGATCTTGTTGCCCTTGTGCCTAGTGAAAGCGTTCCCTTGTGTGTTCCTAGCCTGTGTTCCAGACCTCCTGCCGTTGCCCCTGACTACGATCCTTGCTGCCTGCCCTGACCTTCTGCTACGTCCGACCTTGCTCTTGCCTTATCCCTTGTACCATGCCTATCTCAGCAGTCAGAGAGGTTGAGCCGTTGCCGGTGGATACGACCTGGTTGCTACCGCCGCTGCAAGACCATCCCGCTTTGCGGCGGGCTCTGGTGAAAACCAGTAGCTACTTAGAACCGGTCCACCGACACGGTCCTCGCCAAACCCTCTCTGACACAGAGGATCCACCTCCAGCCTGCCGATCCGTGACAAACCCATTTTCGACGCAATGGAATACTGGAATGATCCGCTTGCAAAATAATGGAGTACTGCAAAAAGTTTGGAGATACCAGAGATGGCATGACTTCTGTGACTTTTGCGGCCTATGCGTTGTTTTAGCTCCTCATAAAGCTGATTAATTGCTGCCTTGGTCAGGCGAAAGTGTTTCACTACTTCCTCGTCTGTGAAAGAGCTCATGTCTAGCCTTGGTTTAAACATGCGATCCTTTCTCGTTTGGCGTGGCCTTGGTGGCGGAAGATGCATGGTGGCATTGTTCTGTCCTCTCATTATTACTATGGTAACTGGCAAAGCCATTCCAAGAGTTATTGACCTATTGGGGAAAATTGAACGAAGGTAGTAGTTAGAAATTCAGACTAACTTTTTTAAATGAGAACCTTAATGATTGCTTTATATTTGTATCAATGACCCAAAAAACAGTTAATGGATCAATCAATGGGGAGGATTCGAACCATCCCACCCATCCTAAATAAACTTCTCTGAATTAGGATGATCAACTTGACCTATTACTTGACAAGTCCCAGAGTAACTTGGGGCAAAATAAATATCTGTTCTGGAATCCAAAGGTAAGGCTTCCATGCTAGAATTGTCCATTCCATGACTGTTTAATTGCCAAGCCAATTTGAGCAGGCAGAGACTTATGCTATGTTCACACTGTGGCACGGCGTTTGGCCTTCATGCAATCTGTACCCATCTTGGGATCGAGGGTGTGTGGTCTACCGGCGTCCAACAACCCCTGGCTGATTTTACCCAATGTAATGCCTGTTGTGCTGCAGCCTTGTATGAATTTCGTCCACTGGACGGCAGAATTTGGCTCAAAAGGAGTTTGCGCACCGTTTCATCCAACATGTGCCCAATCACGCTTTGGCCTATGGTGGGGCATCTACTTTTTGTTATTAAACTCCCGTAACTAATTTTGTTGACAGATGATAGTCTCCCTATTGTTGGTATTGTTTCTAACCCAAAATTGGCTTGCGTTGTTCAAGGCGGACACAGGTACTGACTCATGGAATCATCCCTTTAAATGGTATCTTACATTAAATCCAATTTTACCATGGGCATAGTATAATGTTAAAAGTAAACTGTGCCTTCGTGGTTTTTAAATCATTTTTCAAATAATTTGCCTGTGGTGCTTATTAACCTCAGTGCATACCCAGAGTTTGGTCCAGGGTGAACCCCAGGAAATGCAGTCTGTAGTGCTGGCAGGGGGTTTGACCAGCATCTTGTTTTTCAAGAACCTCATGCATTTAACCGGTGTACCCGTAAGCTTTGTGATGGGCCCCCTTCCCCCTTCCCACCTCTTGTCAATTGCCAGAATTAACTTTTCTGGTGTCCTGAGAACCAATATGTGTATGCAATGTGTTAATACGTGGAGAAGTTCTCTTATGGTTCCTTTTTTTTGGAACTTAATTTTTTATTTGTGGTTTTTATTTGTGTCAATGTTTTTGCTGACCCAACTGACAGCATGCTCCTCAAATGGTTTTCCTTTTTGTGCCTCATGGTCCACGTTTTTGGCTTGTGGTATGGTGTACTGTACGTTATTTTGTCTATAATGTTAGTTTTGTGGTTGGCGGTCACATAGGAATTACACATGGTTTTGGAGCGTTCTGCAAATTTGGAACAAAGTTGTATTAAGGCTGGTGTACTTGGTTGAGGTTGCCCTATCCAGGATGCTTTGGTTTTTCCCATGCAAAGTTACAGATAGTTTTTTGAGGTAAGATTTAGGGGAAGCTGTACAACAAACTTTATGCAATTAATCTTTTAGGTTTTTTAGTGGTTTACCATTAATGTCTCATTGATTTATGTTTTTAATCTACACCCCAACAACCTACAACGGATTTCGAACTTACTTTTGTCAAAATGTAAACACCTTTTCGCTCTCTAAGGATAGTCCACTGTCTGCTCAGTGGTTTCCTGTCATGTGTGTGCGTGCGCCTTTTTTTTCCCGCAATACGCAGCGAATGTCACACGCTGCGAAAAGACGCACAAAACCCAACCAACCACAACACACAATGCTAGACAGCCAATCACAACTAAACATCTACCCAGTGCACAGAACAGTCTGGAAGCCAGCCTGCGCGCCACCACAAGCAAGAGGAGACACTGCGGAATACTCTCAGCCATTGAATTGCTTTAAAAAAAAACAGAAGCCGACACAAAGTGTGAGTATTGCAAACATTAGCCATGGGGGGAAAATGTGGGGCTTTAGGGAAAGAGGCAAGATAAAAAAGCAGACCAGACTGCCCCCTAAAAAATAGCACAGGGAACTTAATGTTAATGTGTAATGATACCAGAGCAGGCCTAACCCCTAAAGAATGGTTATCAAACTTGCAAACTGCACACTCCACACAATTCAAACTTGTTTTTTTTTCTTCCTAGAGAGCTGTGGAAGTCCCGACTTCATTGCTTACCGGAAGCCCATCTTTTGAAGACTGCAAGCAAAATGTCAGATTCCAATACCGAGGCTGATAAGCATTCCTGTAGGCTAACAGAACATGGGTATGTATGGCCACCATTATAGGACATGTCTCCTAAAATACATCTTATCCACTATCAGTAGTATAGGGGATAAATTGCAGATTGCTGGGGGCCCGAGTGCTGTGTTTCCCAGGACTCTGGTGGCTGGAGCGGAGGCTCTAGAGAGCGGCGCATCACTACCCCCACCCGGAGCGGAGGCCACACAGCTCTCCCATAGAGATGAATGGAGGGGACGTGGCGGCCCTGCTATGGGCGGGGGTTGGGACACGTCGCTCTGTCTGAAAGACCATGCTCTTTACATGTGTTTCCGGGTGCCCACAGCGCTAGGGCCCCACAAGAGATCTACAACTTATCCCCTATTCAAATGATAGTGGTCAAGTTAGATTTCAGGACACCTATAAAGGGTACTTCACTGTTCCCAAAGCCTATTTAGTTCCGCCACACCCCCTCTATTTTTTTGGGGGGTTTATCAAAAAAATATTTAATACGGTAACTCCACCTCCATGCAATTATATTGGAGTCAGCGTACGCCACCTTAGTTCTACTATCATTGATGTGGTGTGGTCGTGACATCCCAACCACACATCCTGCTTTTGCAAGTAAATGTTCCCAAAGCAGGGGAGTGGAGTATTTGTGGGGGGACATGTAAGCGGCCTTGGCAGGGGGTTGAGGGACCTGTGTGTAGCTACCGCTGCGGGGTGAGGGAACTTGAGGCAGCGGGGGCGCCATGAGGAGAGACCGGAACGCACCTTTAAAGGCGGGGAGCACACATACCAATGCGGCAGAGGGGGCCAGCTGAGTGGTGAGCAGTGGCAGCATTGGAGGCACCTATTTATGTGTATATGCACGCGGCCTCAACATCTTGCAACATTTGCAGAATTCAAATGCCTCTCCAAACAACACTGATGCACGGAGTGCTCAGGTATGTAACAGCGGATGAAAACTAATTCAGAAGGCCACGTGGATAAACTCATATGTCAATGATGTGGGTTACCATTAAAGAATCTATCATTCGTAATGGTAATTCAAGGCAGTACCCTGGATCACAGGCTTCAAACATTCCATCACCTAAGGGAAAAGGAAAGAGAACATCCTCCTGTGCTCCAGCTGCTATGGAGGCCGCGTATCGAGTGCTGTGTCCCCAACCAGCCTCATTTGGTCCGAGGAGATTTTTGGAGGGCTAACTTAGCTTGGCAGATCGGCTTACAGTGCACTGCAATAGGGTTCAAGAGTGCTGGCCACTGCGATCAAGGTGGGGCATTTTCAGGGCCATGACACAGCTACACTCTCATTGTGGGCACAGCGTGAAATAACGCGGGTTACCTGTCTAACGATGCCTTCTATCATGCTTCCGTATCAAACAATGTACCCATACGTATGGCGTATTTACAGTGTTTCAAAAAAGGAGTGGCACTTAAAAGTACCTATGTTTCAGTGTCCTTGCAAAGTTATTTACATTGTTTGTCCCAACCTATATTTTTTGGTTTGCAGAAAGTTCCACTGAAACCCCAGCTCAGACTACCCGTAAACGATCTCCCCCATTTTCACGGGCAGAATTAATTTTCTTAGTGGCATACATGGAAGAAAGGGAATATGGCTTTGGCGAAAGAGGCTCAATCAACAGCAATAAAGCCAGCATTTTACAGGACTTAGTCTGTGAAATGGAGAAAAAGTTTGGAGTCACACATTCGGAGCGTCAAATACAGAAACGCTACTCGGATTTAAAAGTTAGAGAGAGGGACACCTACGAAAGCATCAAGCGCAAGATAGCTAGAGGTAAGTAAAAAAAAAACATATTGAGAAAATTCCAATGTTAAGTCCAAATGATTGGGCTGTGTTCCCCCTCTGTTTTTGAAATCGTGACCCCAGAAAAGGTTTTTAGCGGTGGGGGGAAGTGAGGAGGAGCGCCACACAAACGCATCTGTCTGCTGAAACCATATGTAAGGCTTGTCTATGTGCACAACGTGAAAGTAACGCAGGTCTAAAATGTCAGCGTTGCTGCCTTAATGTGGCTTCACCAACGGATGCAAAAAAGTGGTCACCCAGAATTCTGTCTAACTGCTCAATAATGATGTCACGTCCCGGGAGCTGTGCATGATGGGAGAATATCCCCATAGAAGCTGCACAGCTCCCGGGACGTGAGTCATCAGAGAGCAGTTAGACAGAAAACAATAACTCAACTTCAGAAGCTAATATCTATTGGAAGGATTAAGATTTTTTTAATAGAAGTAATTTACAATTCGGTTTAACTTTACGGAGCCAGTTGATATATAAAAAAAAGTTTGGGCCTGGAATACCCCTTTAAGGACCAGAGCGTTTTGGCCTTAAGGACCAGAGCATTATTTGCACATCTGACCACCCTCACTTTAAGGATTAATAACTCTGGGATGCTTTTACCTTTCAATCTGATTCCGAGATTGTTTTTTCGTGACCTATTCTACTTTATGTTAGTGGTAAATTTCTTGGTGAAAAATTCCCAAATTTGATGAAAACATTTAAAATTGTTGTTGCATTTTTCAAACTTTGAAGCTCTCTGCTTGTAAGGAAAATATACATTCCAAATAAATTATATATTGATTCACATATACAATATGTCTACTTTATGTTTGCATCATAAAATTTACATGTTTTTACTTTTGGAAGACCTCAGAGGGGTTCAAAGTTCAGCAGCAATTTTCCAATTTTTCACAAAATTTTCAAAATCGGAATTCTTCAGGGACCAGTTCAGTTTTGAAGTGGATTTGAAGGGCCTTCATATTAGAAAAACCCCATAAATGACCCCGTTATAAAAACTGCACCCCTCAAAGTATTCAAAATGACATTCAATAAGTGTGTTAACCCTTTAGGTTTCACAGGAATAGCAGCAAAGTGAAGGAGAAATTCAAAATCTTCATTTTTTTTTACACTCGCTTGTTCTTGTAGACCCAGTTTTTGAATTTTTACAAGGGGTAATAGGAGAAAATCCCCCCAAAATTTGTAACCCAATTTCTCTTGAGTACAGAAATACCTCATATGTGTATGTCAAGTGTTTGGCAGGCGCAGTAGAGGGCTCAGAAGGGAAGGAGCAACAATGGGATTTTGGAGAGTGAATTTTGCTGAAATGGTTTTTGGGGGGTACATCGCATTTAGGAAGCCCAGAACAGCAAAAAAAAAAAAAATTTAAAAAAACAACACATGGCATACCATTTTGGAAAATACACCCCTCAAGGCACGTAACAAGGGGTCCAGTGAGCCTTAACACCTCACAGGTGTTTGACGGCTTTTCGTTAAAATCGGATGTGTAACTGAAATATGTAAATGAAAAGAAAAATATTTTCACTAAAGTGCAGTTTTTTCCTCCCCAAATTTACCATTTTTACAAAGGGTAATGGGAGAAAATGCCCCCCAATATTTGTAACTCCATCTCTTCTGAGTATGGAAATACCCCATGTTAGGACGTAAGATGCTCTGCGGGAGAACTACAATGCTCAGAAGAGGAGCCCCATTTAGCTTTTGGAAAGCAAATTTTGCTGAAATGGTTTTTGGGGGGGCATGTTGCATTTAGGAAGCCCCTATGGTGCCAGAACAGCAAAAAATCCCCACATGGCATACTATTTTGGAAACTATATCCCTCAAGGAACGTAACAAGGGGTACAGTGAGCCTTAACACCTCACAGGTGTTTGATGACTTTTTCTTAAAGGGGGATGTGTAAATGAGAAAAAAAAATTTCACTAAAATGCAGTTTTCCCCCCCAAATTGTAAATTTTTTACTAGGGGTAATAGAAGAAATGGGGTTACAAATTTTGGGGGTCATTTTTTCCTAAGTATGGAAATACCCCATATGTGGATGTAAAGTGCTCTGCTGGCGCACTACAATGCTCAGAAGAGGAGGAGGAGTACCATTGAGCTTTTGTAAATAAAACTTTTTGGAATGGAAGTCAGGGGCGATGTGCATTTACAAAGCCCAATGTGGTGCCAAAATAGTGGACCCCCCCCCCCCCCACATGTGACCCCATGTGTAGTTTTGGAAACTACACCCCTCACAGAATTTAATAAGGGGTGCAGTGAGTATTTACACCCCACTGACGTTTGGCAGATCTTTGTAACAGTGGGCTGTGCAAATGAAAAATTACATTTTTCATTTTCATGGACCACTGTTCCAAAAATCTGTCAAACACCTGTGGGGCATAAATGCTCACAGTACCCCTTATTACATTACATGAGGGGTGTAGTTTCCAAAATGGGGTCACATTGTTCTGGCACTATGGGGACTTTGTAAACACATATGGCCTTCAATTCCGGACAAATTCTCTATCCAAAAGCCCAATGGCTCCCTCTCTTCTGAGCATTGTAGTTCGCCCACAGAGCACTTTACATCCACCTATTGGGTATGCTCTTATTCAGAAGAAATGAGGTTACAAATTTTGCGGGTCTTTTTTCCTATTTTCCCTTGTGAAAATTTTTGTAACATTTTTATTTATTTTTTATTTTCCCATCTAACTTTAATGAAAATTATTCAAAGACCTGTGGGGTGTTAAGGCTCACTATACCCCTTGTTACATTCCGTGAGGGGTGACAAAATGGGGTCACATGTGGATATATATATATATATATATATATATATATATATATATATATATATACATTCGTCAGAACCGCTGTAAAATCAGCCACCCCTGTGCAAATCACCAATTTAGGCCTCAAATGTACATAGTGCGCTCTTACTCCTGAGCCTTGTTGTGCGCCCGCAGAGCATTTTATGCCCACATATGGGGTATTTCCGTAGTTAGGAGAAATTGCGTTACAAATTCTGGGGGTCTTTTTTGCTTTTTACCGCTTGTGAAAAAATAAAAAGTATGGGGAAACACCATTTGTTGTTAATGTAAAAAAAAAAATTACCCTAACAGGCTGGTGTAGCCCCCAACTTTTCCTATTCATAAGGGGTAAAAGGAGAAAAAGCCCCCAAAATTCGTAGTGCAATTTCTCCCAAGTACGGAAATACCCCATATGTGGCCCTAAACTGTTTCCTTGAAATACGACAGGGCTCTCAAGTGAGAGAGCGCCATGCGCATTTGAGGACTAAATTAGAGATTGCATAGGAGTGGACATTGGGAATCACTGGCGTAGAATAACAGGGTGCCTCCAGCTGTTGCTAAACTCCCAGCATGCCTGGACAGTCAGTGGCTGTCCGGAAATGCTGTGAGTTGTTGTTTTGCAACAGCTGGATGCTCCATTTTGGAAACACTGCGGTATAGTACATTTTTTATTTTTATTGGGGGGGGCAGTATTTATAGACAAAAATCCAAACAATGGAGAAAAAGTACACAGAGAACGGCAAAAAGAAGCAAAATCAATGTCAATGTACATAGAACCACACAAGAACGGTAATATGGCTAATAACATTGGAGCATCACATCGTCTGGAGTAATACACAAGCAGGCAAAAGCCCACAGCTCCTTATGTATAGGCACAAAGGCCCAAGGGCCACAACAAAAAGGGGCGGAGACAACAAGGCCCACAAGGATAAACACCTGACAAAACATAACACCCAAGGGAGGGAGAAGGAAGAAAAAAAGGAAGGGAAAAGAAGAGGGAGAGAACAGAGGGGTCAAGTTGGCTGGTGAACAGAAAAGCAGTCCCAAGGTTTCCAGATGGAGAGAAAGGAAGGGATAGTATTGTTTAGAGAGGCCGTGAGAAATTCCAAGGAGCGAATCTCATGAATACGGGCCAACAGGTCAGATTCAGAGGGAGGAAGAGTCCTCTTCCAACACTTCGTTATAAGGGTTTTGGCTGCCAAGACAATATGCATGAAATGTTTAACTCCTTAAGGACACATGACGTACTGGTACGTCATGTGTCCGCTCCCGATCTATAACGCGGGGCCCCGCCGGGACCCGTGGCTAATAGCGCGCGGCATTGATTGCGGTGCCGCAAGCTATTAACCCTTTAGACGCGGCGTTCAAAGTTGAACGCCGCGTCTAAAGTGAAAGTATGCCGGTTAGCTCAGTGGGCTGTTCGGGACAGCCGCGGAGAAACCGCGGCATCCCGAACAGCTTACATAACAGCAGAAGGGTCCCTACCTGCCTCCTCGCTGTCCGATCGCCGAATGACTGCTCAGTGCCTGAGATCCAGGCATGAGCAGTCAAGCAGCAGAATCACCGATCACTGGTTTCCTATGAGAAACCAGTGATCAATGTAATAGATCAGTGTGTGCAGTGTTATAGGTCCCTATGGGAGCTATAACACTGCAAAAAAAAAAAAAAAGTGAAAAAAAAGGGAAGATCATTTAACCCCTTCCCTATTAAAAGTTTGAATCACCCCCCTTTTTTAAAAAAAAAACTGTGTAAATAAAAATAAACATATGGTATTGCCGCGTGCGGAAATGTCCGAATTATAAAAATATATTGTTAATTAAATCGCACGGTCAATGGTGTACGCGCAAAAAAATTCCAAAGTCCAAAATAGTGCATTTTTGGTCACTTTTTATATCATGAAAAAATGAATAAAAAGTCAATAAGTCCTATTAATGCAAAAATGGTACCGCTAAAAACTTCAGATCACGGCGCAAAAAATTAGCCCTCATACCGCCCCATATGCGCAAAAATAAAAAAGTTATAGGGGTCAGAAGATGACAATTTTAAACGTATAAATTTTCCTGCATGTAGTTATGATTTTTTTCAGAAGTACGACAAAATCAAACCTATATAAGTAGGGTATCATTTTAACCGTATGGACCTACAGAATAAACATAAGGTGTCATTTTTACCGAAAAATGTACTACGTAGAAACAGAATCCCCCAAAATTACAAAACAGCGTTTTTTTTTTTCAATTTAGTCTCACAATTATTTTTTTTCCCGTTTTGCCTTAGATTTTTGGGCAAAATGACTGATGTCATCACAAAGTAGAATTGGTGGCGCAAAAAATAAGCCATCATATGGATTTTTTAAACGCAAGGAGGAAAAAATGAAAATGCAAAAACGGAAAAACCCTCGGTCCTTAAGGGGTTAAAGAGTTTCTTAGAGAGGGAAGGGTGAGATAGGTGAAGCAGATAAACACTAGGGTCTAGAGGGACGGAAACTCCCAGTACATCAGAAACAAGGCTCCGCACTGTACCCCAATAATACACTATGAGAGGGCAGGACCAGAAAATATGATACACCGAACCCAGCCTCACCCCACAACACCAGCATTGAGGAGGTATGTCAGGATTCAGTCTATTCAGCAATTCTGGGGTATGATACCAACCCATAATCATTTTATACTGAGTTTCCTTGTAGGCAGTGCAGTTGGAGGCTGTAGAAGCCCTCTCCCAAATAACACACCACTGAGGTATGGTAATGGTAATATTCAGGACAGTTTCCCAGCGACCCATGTATAGGTGCGAGGGAGGGTCACCATTAGGGGGTTGAAGTAGTAAGGAATCATTGTCCGAAAGAAGACCCCTTGTCTGAGGACCCCCCCCCTCCCCGACACAACCACTCAAAATTAGCGGGCAGAGAAACCACAACAGAGTCGGTGCCAGAGGATAAAAAATGTCTCAATTGCAAGTGCCATATTTATCGGCGTATAACACGCACTTTTAAAATTTTAATTTAGGGCAAAAAGTCTGCCTGCGTGTTATACGCCCATAAGTCTTCTGGTCACTGATTTAAAGCGGTCGCAGCAGCGTCTGCTTGTTAAGTATTAACAGCACGGCAGCGGCCACTTTAAATCAGTGACCAGCGGCGTCTCCTCCCCGCTCTGTCACTTGTTTTCTCCCACACTATCCACAGGTACTGGTGTGGTGGATAGTGCGGGAGACGCTGATTAAAATGAGCCCTACACTATTGTTTTCTCCCGCACTATCCACCACACCAGTTCCTGTGGATCGTGCGGGAGACAAGTGAGTTTCACTTTTCATTTTCCCTCCCTCCCCCTCCCTCATCATTCCCCCTTTCCCAGCTTTTTATTGTTTAGTTTATCTTCCTTACCTGTCTGCGCTTCGGCAGGTCAGGCGGGGGGGGGGGGTCTTACAGGGTCAGTGAAGCAGATGAGTTACGTGCTTCTCTGTGCGGCATCACTTCACTTCCTGTAGTCGCCGCCAAAAAGTGACATCCTAGATGCCACACAGAGAAGCCGGGAGAGGACGCAACTCATCTGCTTCACTGACCCCGCAAAACAGCCGAAGCGCAGACAAGTAAGGAAAGGGGAAGAGTGGTCTTCAACCTGCGGACCTCCAGATGTTGCAAAACTACAACTCCCAGCATGCCCGGACAGTAGTTTTGCAACATCCGGAGGTCCGCAGGTTGAAGACCACTGGATGCCATAGGAGGAACATGATGGGGGGGATTATAGACAGGGGGAAATGATGAGGGGGGGGATGAGATGGGGGAAATGATGAGGGGGGGTGATGGGGGGATGAGACAGGGGGAAATGATGAGGGGGGGATGATGAGAAAGGGGGAAATGATGAGAGGGGGATGAGACAGGGGGAAATGATGAGGGGGGGATGAGACAGGGGGAAATGATGGTGGGGGGATGATGAGGTGGAATCATGGGGGACATGATGAGACAAGGTGGGGGGGATGATGAGGGGGGAATGATGGGGGACATGATGAGACAGGTTGGGGGGATGATGAGGGGGGAATGATGGGGGGCATGATGAGACAGGTTGGGGGGATGATGAGGGGGGAATGATGGGGGACATGATGAGACAGGGGGAAATGATGGTGGGGGGAGGCACTAAATGCTTAATGTCTGTATGGCTAGTGGTGGTCTATGACAGGGGGAAATGATGAGACATGGGGAGATGATGAGACATGGGGAGATGATGAGACATGGGGGGTGGCGATGAGAGGGGTAAATGTGGCACAGGGACTGATAAAAGGGAAGGAATCATGTGGCACTGGAGGGGACGGGACCAAACTGAGGTGCAGAAGAAAACGAAGTTGGGGGGATGATGTGGCATTTAGTCCAAGTCATTTATTTAACATTTTATTTTTTTTACTTAAATTTCCCTGTTAAAATGGGGGTGCGTGTTATACGCCGATAAATACGGTAGTTAAGGCGCTCAGACTAGGGGAGCTCCCAGCGAGTCATCAACTGATCAAAAGGCAGGAGAGAGCGAGATAAGGGGTCCACAACATCAGCCCAGCAAAAGAGGCCCCGAGACCCCCATTCCCTCACCATCACAGAGGACATACCAGAGGGGAAGTCGGGGTGGTAAAGGAAGGACTGCATAGGGGAAGAGGAGGAAAACAGTTTGAATTTCACCGAGCTGTAGCCCCAGACATATTTAGAGAAAGACATTGGGCCTAACAGAGAAGAGATGGACAGCGTAAATGCAGGCGCCAACCAGAGGAGTGCGTTAGGGTGGACAGGAGCCAGCCAGAGCTTCTCTAACTCCATCCAGCCACTGTACGCGTGATAGGAAGACCACACCGCTAGATGGTGCAGGTGTGCAGCCCAATAGTACTTTAACACGTCAGGTACCGCCAGCCCCCCCCATATTTTTACTAGTCATCATGACGGACATCGGCAACCGATGTCTCTTTCAGTCCCAAATGAACCGGAAAATAGCAGATTTAAAAGAACGAAGGGCCGATATAGGAACTCGAACAGACAGCGTCTCAAAAAAATAGAGTAATTTAGGCAGGATTGTCATTTTAACCGCCGCTATACTACCAAAAAAGGAGATATATTGCGCCCGCCATTTCTCCAAAAGAGCCCGCAGTTCCCTGAAAAAGGGGGTGATAGTTAGTAGAATAAAGAGTGGAGTAGTGAGAGGTAATATAGACCCCAAGGTATTTGATAGCAGAGGTAGACCATTTAAATGAGTACTTAGAGCGTAGAAGAGTAGACAAGGATAAAGGGAGGTTTAAAGGAAGGGCCTCAGATTTAGAGAGGTTGACCTTGAAGAGCCTTATAGAGACTAGGGAGAGAAAGCAAAGGACGAGAGAGGGTAAGAAGATCATCATCAGCAAACAAACATATCTTAAATTCCCTATAGTGCAAAGGAATACCAGTTATGTCCGGGTCACCCCTTATCATAGCGGCCAAGGGTTCAATGCACAAGGCAAAAACCAGGGGAGACAGCAGGCATCCCTGGGGGGTCCCATTAAACGGAGGGAAGATAGGGGAGGAAGCATGAGGAAGTTTGAGAGAGGCAGTAGGAGAGGAATAGAGACCCTGCAGAGCTGTCAGAAAATTGCCTGTGATGCCAAACTTTTGCAAGGTAGCAAAAAGAAACGGCAATCCCAGTCTATCAAAGGCCTTTTCCGCGTCTAAACTGAGGATTAGCGCCTGGTCGGACCTCAGATTGATTAAGTCTGCCAGATCTATTAACCTCCTAGTGTTATCACCTGCCTGCCGACAAGGGATAAACCCAACCTGATCCTTGTGGATGAGGGAGGGGAGAAAAGAGCAAAGTCTGACAGCCAAGACCTTAGAAAAGAGCTTCAAGTCAGAGTTAAGAAGGGCAATAGGCCGGTAGCTAGAACAGTCATGAGGATCCTTACCAGGTTTAGGAATCAAGGTGATCAAAGAATGTAAAAAAGGACTGCGGGATCTCCTCTCCCCCCCATAAAAGTATTAAACAGAGGGACAAGATGAGGAACAAGGAAAGAAGAATAAGTCTTATAGTACAGGTATGTGAAACAGTCTGGGCCAGGAGAGCGACCAGCTGGGTGGGATTGGAGGACCTCCAGGAGTTCATCCTCAGTGATCGGAGCATTGAGAACCTCACGGTCGGCCCCCGACAGGGTGGGCAGCCCACAGCGGGAAAGGTAGGAGTCAAGGGCAGCAGCCCGCTCCCCCGAGTCAGACTTAAGCTGGGAAGGAAGGAGTAAAGACCAGAATAGTAATCAAAGAGGCGAGAAATGTCAACAGGATGATAGTGGAGGACACCAGAGGAGTCCTTCAAGGCCGAAGGAGATTGAGTAATCGCCCGGTCCCGCAGGCGCCTGGCTAACATGGTGTGGGCTTTATTGCCTCTCATAAAAACGCTGTTTAGCATACAGGAGCTGCCGCTCAACTCTATGAAGAGCCAGGTCACCCAACTGAGCACGGGCGGTCACCAAGCGCTGCAAGGTCGGCAAAGAAGGGGAAGACAGGAGAAGAGTTTCTAGATGCACTGAGCATCTGAGCATGAAGTTCCCGAGAGAGCGTCCCGCTTAAAGGGGTATTCCAGGAAAAAAACTTTTTTTTTATATCAACTGGCTCCAGAAAGTTAAACAGATTTGTAAATTAAAACTTAATTAGGTGCAGCTCACAACAGAAGGACCGAGGTAATCAAAGCTAAAGCCGGAACCCACCGGCAACACAAATAAATTACAAATAGAATATATAGCTTATACCTCTAGGACCTCACCAATGGTGCATAATGATGTGGGTAAAAATGGAATATGGCAGCGTTAGTTAAAAATTATTTTTAATTATAAAATATAAATAAATAAAACAATGACAAAGTGACACATTAAACTGGCACTATCTAGTGATAATCCCACTGGGCCCTAGTGGGATATCTAAAATATAAAAATAATGTCCTACGTGTTAGTGTTCTACTAAGGAAGGGGTCGGAGGTCCATATTTCCCAGCACCCCAAAACGCAGTTAGGAGTCTGGCACTGTTCACACAGTCAGTACTAGTGTCCATCTGCCAACTTATATGTTCTGGCAACAGAGGAGTTAATCCAGCTACATTCCGCCCTGCCTGGCCGCAACCACACTTTCAACCATCTCGCATAGCCTATACTTCCACGTGTGACGCCATCCCTGGATCATCCACCGCTCCCGAATGTACCATCACCGCCAGACCCATTGTCGCTCCCGAGCTGACTGACACTCTTGCCGGAGTGTCAGAACAGTGCCATCTTCAGCAAGCTGGGTAGCAAGTGTGGTCTTCAGCGCAGAATATTGCTGCACTCTCCTCTGACACCGGAGCCAACGGTACGGAACATCTGTTTGCGCCCCCCTGCCATCGGGGCTGCTAGGGAGAGGGGAGAACCAGTGCCCCCCTTCCCCATATTGGGGCATGCGAGGAGCATAAGGTTGCGATCTATAGCAAAAATCCATCAAGCCGCCAGAAGCAGTGGTGAGAGATACTTTGTATCATTCATTTTTTTTTGATCATTGACTTTATGTTACAAGCACATTGACTTTATGTTACAAAACCGAATATCCATTCATCTCATTTTTGTTTGCAGATTTATGGACCATATTCCACATTTATTGGAAGACTAGCACGTAGGACATTATTTTTATATTTTAGATATCCCACTAGGGCCCAGTGGGATTATCACTAGATAGTGCCAGTTTAATGTGTCACTTTGTCATTGTTTTATTTATTTATATTTTATAATTAAAATGTAAAATTATTTTTGACTAACGCTGCCATATTCCATTTTTACCCACATCATTATGCACCATTGGTGAGGTCCTAGAGGTATTAGCTATATATTCTATTTTTAGATTTGCAAATTACTTCTATTAAAAAATCTTAATCCTTTCAATAATTATCAGCTGCTGAAGTGGAGTTATTGTTTTCTGTCTGGCAACAGTGCTCTCTGCTGACATCTCTGCTTGTCTCGGGAACTGCACACAGTAGAAGAGGTTTGCTATGGGGATTTGCTTCTAAACTGGGCAGTTCCCGAGACACGTGTCATCAGACGGCACTTAGACAGAAAACAACAACTCAACTTCAGCAGCTCATAACTACTGAAAGGATTAAGATTTTTTAATAGAAATCATTTACAAATCTGTTTAACTTTCTGGAGCCAGTTGATCTAGAAAAAAGTTTTTTCCTGGATAACCCCTTTAAGTCGAGCACCTAGGGCAATACAATGTCCCCGCACAACCGATGGGCCTCAGATGAGACAGAACACTCATTGGTTGTGAAGTTATCAGTGAGACACTTCTGAGGGAAGAGAATCATTTAGTCGCCAATGACAGCTCCGAAGGAAAGAAGAAGAGGAGGAAAAGGAAAGCAGAATGGGACAGTGGTTGGACCAAGAGATTGGACCCTAGGAGAGAGCATGCGCACCATAGGGAGGTTGCCAAAAAAGTAATCTACGCAGGAGTGCAACTGATTAGGGTGGGGGAAAAAAACTAAACGAGCAGTCCGTGGGATGATTGATCCGCCACAAATCATACAACGAGTAGGCCCGAATAAGCCGTCGAAAAAGGGTAGCTAAGCGGATCTGAGCAGGGGAAGGAGAAGCTGCGTTAAGAGAGTGTCGGTCCGTAGAGGGGGAGAAAATAAGTTTAAAGTCCCCCCAAGCAACCAGGCAGTAGAGGGGTATTTATGGAGCTTAGCAAGAACTCTGTGCAGGAAAGGAATTTGAGAAGTTAGGGGCATAGATATTACAAAGCAGGAGGGGGACCCCACCCAGAACCCCCTCCACCACAACAAAGCGTCCCTGCGGATCCAAGAAGGAGGAGGAAACTTGTAGCAGGCAGGAGCGAGAGATAAGGATAGCAACTCCCGCAGTCTTCCTGTCAGAGACGGCAGAGTACGCTTGCAGAAAGAGATGCTAGAGAAAGAGAAAGGATCCAGAACGGTCAAAGTGCGTCTCCTGAATGAATACAATATCAGCATGCGGGTCAACTAACTCCCACTGCAACAGATGCCTTTTGGTGGGAAAACATGCAAGAAAACATCCCATGCCTGAGATGTCAGGTCTCAAAGAGTTCGGAATCATGAATCTATCTAATAGAGACTTATCGACTGATCACCTCTCTCTTTTGTCCAGAGGGTTACATTTTGCACCTATAAATGGGTTAAACGAGTTTGGAACTTTATGTGAAATAAATCGTTTTATACTCAATTTAACAGTGAAAAAAATATTTTCAATATTGATGCAAATCAAGATTTTCATAACATGAATGACAGTATACCACCTGCAAATGAATTTAGTGGCTTATCCTTTCAGGATCAGACCACTCTATGTCAGTTGCAGGAGTTAAACTCTGATGCACCATATTCAAATGTTATATCACGCAATGTGTGGTATGTAAACAAAAACCTTTCATTTTACCCACTTTCCTCTCCGCACGGAAGGTATGGACCTTTTTCAATTTGCGGTGGAGAAAGATTTAGTGGCCCTCAACAATTCATTGCTCTCCAAGAATTAATGTCATTTGATGACATCATAGTCAGAATGTCCGACAAAGGGGGTCTGGTCACCGTAAAAAAAACGTAAAAAATTTACATGGATGAAATTAACAAATTATTAGCGGACAACACCACCTACAAAAAAACTTAGTGGGGATCCCACACTTAAATTTCAGGAGGAAATGTCCAAACTGGTAGGGGAGGGCATTGCATTAGGCGTCATCACGGAGAGAGACAGATTACCTGTTTGTTCAGGAACCTGTCATCCCCGTGATGTATGCTCTGCCAAAAACTCACAAAAGGTATTTTATCACCACCAATGTGACCTATTACTTCTAGCAATGGCTCCCTTCTGGAGCGTTTATCCACGTGGGTAGATCAATTGCTCCAGCCATTGGTCCAACGTGTCCCTGGATATCTTAAGGACTCCAGGGACTTACTTGAACATGTCACATGGGAGCCAGAAAATACATGGCTCTCATGTGACGTAGTCTCTCTGTACACGAATATACCGTGGCAAGTTGCCATGGAAGCTTTGGAATACCACCTGAATGTACTTAGTCACTACACCCCTGATCTTAACTCCTTAATGACTAAGGACGTATATTTACGTCGTCCACCGGCTTCCGTGATATGCCGCGGGGTCACATGGTGACCCCACGTCATATCGGGTTGGTAATGGCGGCCATCAACGGCCGGGACTCGCGGCTAATACAGGACATCACCGATCACGGTGATGCCCTGTATTAACCCTTCAGTTGCGGCGATCAAAGCTGACCGCCGCGTCTGAAGCGAAAGTGAAAATATCCCGGCTGCCCAGTCGGGCTGTTCGGGACTGCCGCGGTGAAATTGCAGCGTCCCGAACAGCTTACAGGACACCGGGAGGGACCTTAACTGCCTCCTCGGTGTCCGATCGGCGAACGACTGCTCCATGCCTGAGATCCAGGCAGGAGCAGTCAAGCGCCGATAACATTGATCACAGGCGTGTTAATACACGCCAGTAATCTGTGTAAAAGATCAGTGTGTGCAGTGTCATAGGTCCCTATGGGAGCTATAACATTGCAAAAAAAAAGTTAAAAAAAAGGGTTAATTAAGATCATTTAACCCCTTCCCTAATAAAAGTTTGAATCACCCCCCTTTTCCCATTAAAAAAGATAAAACCATGTAAATAAAAATAAAAACATACATATGTGGTATCGCCGCATGCGTAAATGTCCAAACTATAAAAATATATCGCCAATTAAACCGCACGGTCAACACGTAAAAAAATTCCGAAGTCCAAAAAAGCGTATTTTTGGTCACTTTTTATACATTTTTATTAAAAATGTAATGGTACCGATAAAAACTTTATATCACAGCGCAAAAAATGAGCCCTCATACCGCCCTGTACGTGGAAAAAAAAAAAAAGTAAAAGGGGTCAGAAGAGGAAATTTTTAAACTTATAAATTTTCCTGCATGCAGTTATGATTTTTTCCAGAAGTACGACAAAATTAAACCTGTATAAGTAGTGTACCATTTTAACCGTATGGACCTACAGAATTATGATAAAGTGTCATTTTTACCGAAATATGCACTGCGTAGAAACGGAAGCCCCCAAAAGTTACAAAATGGCATTTTTTTCTTCGATTTTGTCGCACAATTATTTTTTTTCCCCCCGTTTCACCGTGGAATTTTGGGTAAAATGACTAATGTCACTGCAAAGTAGAATTGGTGACACAAAAAGTAAGCTATAATATGGATTTTTAGGTGGAAAATTGAAAGGGTTATGATTTTTAAAAGGTAAGGAGGAAAAAACGAAAATGCAAAAACTGAAAAACCCTGCGTCCTTAAGGGGTTAAAGAATATCTTAAAATGTCTGTCTGGTTCCTCACGTCCCGCAATTATTTTGTTTTTGACAGATCTTTTTACATTTAAGTCAGCAGAGTTTCTATGGGGGTGAGACATTCACCATCTTTAGCCAATCTAACAATGTCTTTTTTGGAGTCTCAATATATATTTTCCCCGGAAAATCCTTTTGGGGATAATGTGCAGTGGTATTGCCGCTTTATAAATGAGCACCTCCTTATCTGGAGGCGGGACATCGCGGCCATATCACTGTTCATGGAATACCTCAATGCAACCCATGTCATTTGACATTTACACAGCAAACCAATGAAACATCCATAACATTTCTGGACTTGACACTCACTCATACACTGCAAGGCTCTATTTCCATTGTCACTCACTGAAAACCTATATCTGGAAATACTGTATTAAGGGCAGACAGCAATCATCCCCATCATATCATCCGGGCCATCCCTGTGGGTGAATTCACTAGAATAAAAATAAATTGTACAAGTCTCTGTGATTATTTGAGACAGTCTTCAGAGTAAGAAGACAGACTTAAATGCAGGGGCTATTCTACACATCATAAAAAAAAAAAAAAAAAAAAGCTAAACCAAAAGTAACTGGGAAGGACAGACATACATTAATCCATCCTCCTTCTGTCTAGGGATCGACCGATATCGATTTTTTAGGGCCGATACAGATTCCGAGAATCTGCGACCTTTCAGGCCGATAACTTATACCGACATTCCGGTATAAGTTATCGGCTATTCCTCCCCCCCGATCAATGATTTAAAGCGGGTGCTTTAAATCAATACCGCCGCCGCCCGCTTCTCTCCCCCTGCCTGTCCTGGGGTCCTCCCTAGTCGAACCACCACCACCGCTGCCCCATTGCCTCCCTCATCCCCGGTTTTATAATTACCTGTTCCTGGGGCCCGGGGTCCGCGCTACTTCTGGCTCTGGCGGCGTCCTGAGCTGTCACTGTGCGCACTGATGGTGACATCGCGTAGAGGACGTCACTCGTCATTGCGCTGAGCAGCACAGTGCGCAGGACGTTGCAGGAGCCAGAAGTAGCGCAGACCCCGGCCCCCGGGAACAGGTAATTATAGAACCGGGGATGAGGGAGGCAATGGGGCAGCGGTGGCGGTGGTCTCTGGCCGGGGAGGGGGGGCGGTGCATTATCGGCAAGGTAATTGCAGATACCGATAATGTCCAAAATCGTGAATATCGGCTGATAATATCGGCCAAACCGTTAATCGGTCGATCCCTACCTCTGCCCCTACAAAACATAACAACAAGCTGGTGCTGGCACTCACGTATTCACCATACTTTAATAATGTCAAATAAATTGTACATAGACATTTACATTTGCTTAAACAGGATGAGACTTTATGCACCATTCTTAGTAATGGTTGTCAGGTGGTGTCCAAGAGGGCTCCCACACTGGAGGACAAATTATCCCCCAGAGTGGCGTGCACAAACACAAGCAGTCAAACTAGCTGGTTAGCTCAAAAGGGCTTCTATAAATGTGGCCATAAAATATGTCGCACATGCCATTATGCCAATTCCACTAAAGAACTCAGCAATGCTGAGAATACAAAAAAAATATTCTATTAAGTCTTACATAAATTTTAACTTTAAAAATGTAATCTACATCATTGAATGTACAGCATGCAAATTAAAATGTGTGGGTTATACCACAAGATAATTAAAAACGCGTGCATTGGAACATTTAAATGATAGTAGTATTACTGTGGTAAGGCAAAAATCGGCTGCATCAGCTCATTTCCAAACTGTTCATGGTGGTAATGTGAACTCATTTCGAATTCATGCGAAAGAACATGTGAAGACTGGTATGATAAGGGGATGCGTTCGTAATAAGTTAGCTGATAGAGAGGCATACTGGCAGTTCACATTGGGAACTCGAGCCCTTATGGGTTTAAACATCCGTAAAGAATTATTATTTCATTATTAAGTAGTATCCCTCCCTTATGCCATATACATTGGTATTTTTACTTTTTTTAATTATTATTATTATTTTTTTATTATTTTTCCCTTACACTGAGCTCTGCTGCATACACCTCAAACACACTGAGCTCTGCTGCACACACATCACACACCCTAAGCTCGGCTGCATACACATCACACACCCTGAGCTCTGCTGCATACACATCACACACCCTGAGCTCTATTGCATACACAAAACACACTGAGCTCTGCTGCATACACAAACACACTGAGCTCTGCTGCATACACAAACACACTGAGCTCTGCTGCATACACAAACACACTGAGCTCTGCTGCATACACAAACACACTGAGCTCTGCTGCATACACAAACACACTGAGCTCTGCTGCATACACAAACACACTGAGCTCTGCTGCATACACATCACACACCCCGAGCTCTGCTGCATACACAAACACACTGAGCTCTGCTGCATACACAAACACACTGAGCTCTGCTGCATACACATCACACACCCTGAGCTCTGCTGCATACACATCACACACCCTGAGCTCTGCTGCATACACAAACACACTGAGCTCTGTTGCATACATATCAAACACAGAGCTGTGCTGCATACATAAACACACTGAGCTATCCTGCATACACACACTGAACTCTGCTGCATACATTAACACATTGAGTAGTTTATTAAGTAGTATCCCTCTCTCATGCCATTTACACGGTATTTTAATTTTTTCTTTATTTTCCTCTACTTGTTATGCATTTTGACAAATTTTTAAGAGTTTTTTTTAACCTTTTTACATTGATCTTGTAATCAGCTGCACAACAGGTGAGGTTGGAGGTACTACTTGTCTCCTCTGCTACATAGCAGGTATTTATATCTCACCTGAATGCTTGCTGACGTCACCGAGGAAGGGAAGAGCGCTTGCGCTCGAAACATGTCTGACTGACTGTCGTTTTTATGGTGTGATGTATCTTCAATAAAGCTGCTTGCAACGAAGTGCTGGACCCTCCGTACTTTCTTCAGTTAGGTTGTACGCGTACGTCCTTGGTCCTTAAGGGATTAAATGGGTTTGTAGGTGTAAAATTGAGTTATGATTTTTAGAAGGGGAGGAGGAAAACAAAAATGAAAACTGGCCAGGTCCTTAAGGCCAAAATGGGCTGAGTCCTAAAGGGGTGAAAGCAAGAGACCCCTTTTTTTTAAAGCTGTTCACCCGCACTTTAACTCAGTATATTGGGTTTATGCGGGTGAGCAAGCTGTCAGTTTCTCTTTAAAATACACCAAGCCCAGAATTTATAAGACAGAGACATAAATTATATAAATTATTATAGGGAGGGGTGCACATTAGGTAGATGATATATATAAGTAGAATATAAATTACATAAGTACTAGTATGATATATGAGGGTGGTAAAGAATGGAAGGATAGGCGATACTAATGTCAACTACCCAGATATTCCTATTATGCCCTAATAAGAGATACCTTACCTTAGGCCATGTTCACATAGCCGAATTTCCAAGCATATTCTGCGGGGACAGAGTCCTATTGATTTCAATCATACAAAGATTATCCAGTTAACTGTCTTTATATGATAATTCCACTCAGAGCTTCCAAATGACTTTCCTTCTGGAAGCAGGCAAGTTATCCCACAATATGTGATATGTTGCAGACACCTGTTAAAGGAAAACTGTCACTTGTTTTCTCCCGCACTATCCACACTGGTGGATAGTGCGGGAGACGCCGATTAAAATGAGCCCTACCTTGTCCGGATCTGCACCGCCGTTCTCCCATAATTGTAGTTTTATTATCTGTTGAAATCTTCCTGTAACTGGCACGGGCGGGGCTTCGGCGCTTAACTGGCACTGACGTCAGCACCGCTTATGAATATTCATCCCCCCTCCCTCCAGTTCTCCCTCTCTTTGCCACTCCTAACTGGGGGGAGGGGGGATGAATATTCATAAGCGGCGCTGACATCAGTGCCAGTTAAGCGCCAAAGCCCCGCCCGTGCCAGTTACAGGAAGATTTCAACAGATAATAAAACTACAATTGCGGGAGAACGGCGGCGCAGATCCGGACAAGGTAGGGCTTTTAACCCCTTAAGGACTCAGGGTTTTTCAGTTTTTGCACGTTCGTTTTTTCCTCCTTACCTTTTAAAAATCATAACCCTTTCAATTTTCCACCTTAAAATCCATATTAGGGCTTATTTTTTGCGTCACCAATTCTACTTTGCAGTGACATCAGTCATTTTGCCCAAAAATTCACGACGAAACGGGAAAAAAAAATCATTGTGCGACAAAATCGAAGGAAAAACGCAATTTTGTAACTTTTGGGGGCTTCCGTTTCTACGCAGTGCATATTTCGGTAAAAATGACACCTTATTATTCTGTAGGTTCATACGGTTAAAATGATATCCTACTTATATAGGTTTGATTTTGTCGTACTTCTGGAAAAAATCATAACTACATGCAGGAAAATTTATACGTTTAAAAATGTCATCTTCTGACCCCTATAACTTTTTTATTTTTCCACGTACAGGGCGGTATGAGGGCTCATTTTTTGCGCTGTGATCTGAAATTTTTATCGGTATGATTTTTGTTTTGATCGGACTTTTTGATCACTTGTTATTCATTTTTTAATGGTATAAAAAGTGACCAAAATACGCTTTTTTGGTGCGTACGCCATTGACCGTGCGGTTTAATTAATGAAATATTTTTATAGTTCAGACATTTACGCACGCGGCGATACCACATATGTTTATTTTTATTTACACTGTTATTTTTTTTATGGGAAAAGGGGGGTGATTCAAACTTTTATTAGGGAAGGGGTTAAATGACCTTTATTAACACTTTTTTTTTGCAGTGTTATAGGTCCCATAGGGACCTATAACACTGCACACACTGATCTCTCATCCTGATCACAGGCGTGTATTAACACGCCTGTGATCAGTGTTATCGGCGCTTGACTGCTCCTGCCTGGATCTCAGGCACGGAGCAGTCATTCGTCGATCGGACACCGAGGTAAGGGCCCTCCCGGTGTCCTGCAAGCTGTTCGGGACGCCGCGATTTCACCGCGGCAGTCCCGAACAGCCCGACTGACTAGCCGGGATACTTTCACTTTAGAAGCGTCGGTCAGCTTTGACCGCCGCTTCTAAAGGGTTAATACCGCACATCGCCACGATCGGCGTTGTGTGGTATTAGCCGCGGGTCCCAGCCGTTGATGAGCGCCGGGACCGACGCGATGTGATTCATATGGCGGGAGCCGGCGCAGGACGTAAATATACGTCCTGCGTCGTTAAAGGGTTAATCAGCGTCTCCCGCACTATCCACCAGTACCTGTGGATAGTGCGGGAGAAAACAAGTGACAGTTTTCCTTTAACCCCTTAAGGACCCTTGACATACGCGTACGTCATGACACCCTGGTACTTAAGGACCCATGACGTACACGTACATCATGGACAATTCCATTCCCCGCCGGGCGGGGATCGGACCGGGATGCCTGCTGAAATCATTCAGCAGGCATCCCGTGCAAACGCACAGGGGGGGGGTCATTAGACCCCCCCATGTCGGCGATCGCAAAAAAAACGCATGCGAATTCACACTTGTGAAACGCTGCAATTCCGGTGATGCGGGTCACTGGTGACCCGCTGACCCGGAGATACATGGTGATCTGGGGTGTAAGATACACCCACGATCACCTTCTGTATCTATGGGGAGGTGGCGATTTCGTCACCCCCCCCAGGATCGCTGCTATTGGGCCCTATTGGGGGTTCAGGGCACTGCATTTGGCCCCCCATTTTTTTTTGGGCCGCAGCGCTTCCCCCCCCCCCCCCATACAGTTTATAGTTACACCAATCACACACAGTACATACTCCCCACCCCCCCAACACACCCCCATGCCCCCGCCCCCCCGACATCGCCACCCCACCACCACCCCCCGCCACCGTAGAAAAAGGCGATGGCTCGCCAGGCATTTTCGGCAGCGGAGGCATACGCTTTTCTTGCCTCCGATTCCGAATCTGCCAGTGAGGACGATGAAGATCCAACATTCTTGTGTTCTTCATCGTCCTCCTCATCATCTAGTACTGATGATGAGTCCCTTGTACGGCGGCGGAGACGCCGCCAGGCGAGGCCACGCACCCCCCCATGATAGTGGCCCAGTGGCCGGCACTAGTACAAGCGACAATGCCGCTGGTACTAGGAGTCCGATCACCCAGACAAGTTTACCGGAGCCCCCTTCCGGTGAACCTGTCTGGAGACCCCCAGAGGGTTATCAGCCACGGGTTCCGGAGTTTGTTGGAGACTCCGGAATCTGGATTGACACGGCCGGGTTCACTGAAATTGACTATTTCAGTTATTTATTCAGTGACGGCCTGGTCAATCTAATGGTGGAGCAGACGAATCTGTACGCCAGGCAGTTCATCGCCCACCACCCAGATTCTTTTTTGGCCAGGCCCAAGGAATGGCGTGCCATTGATGCAGCAGAGATGAGGACATTTTGGGGCCTCTTGCAGCATATGGGCCTGGACAAAAAGCCTAGTGTCAGGCACTACTGGAGCGGGGATGTCCTATACAAGACCCCGCTTTACAGTATGGCCATGACACGGAAGCGGTTCGAGGCCATTCGGAAATGCCTTCATTATGCAGATAATGAGGCATGTCCGCCCCAAGGTGATCCCACCTATGACCGGCATTACAAAGTGAGGCCGGTCATCGATCACTTTGGGGCCAAATTTTTGGAGGCCTACGTACCGCTCAGGGACCTCTCGGTTGAGGAGTCTCTTATCAGTTTTAAGGGGAGATTCATCTTCTGCCAGTATATTCCCTCGAAGCGGGCGCGATATGGCGTGAAGCTCTATAAACTTTGTGAGAGTACCTCCGGGTACACTTACAAGTTTAGAGTGTATGAGGGACGAGATTCCCGTATTGAACCCCCAGATTGTTCCCCCACTCTGGGTGTTAGCGGGAAACTCGTTTGGGAGCTTGTGCACCCATTGCTGGATAAGGGTTACCACGTGTACGTGGACAACTTATATACCAGCATCCCTCTCTTCACATCCCTTGCCGCCCGATCGACGTCAGCTTGTGGGACCATGCGGAAAAACCAGAGAGGCCTCCCTCTAAACTTTGTTAAGACACCTATTCCCAAGGGTGAGTCCCGTGCCCTTGCCCATGAAAACCTGTTGTTGGACAAGTATAAGGATAAGAGGGATGCCCTTATGCTGACCACTATTCATGGCAACGGCAGCTCACCTGTCCCTGTGCGAGGTACCACAACACCAGTCCTCAAGCCCGATTGTATTCTGGACTACAATCGGTATATGGGGAGTTGATCTTTCTGATCAAGTCCTCAAGCCATACATGGCCATGCGCAAAACACGGGTATGGTACAAAAAAGTTGCGGTCTACATGGTACAGGTTGCCATGTACAACGCTTTTGTACTGTCCCAGCACGCTGGCAACACAGGGACATTCCTCCAGTTCCAAGAAGAAGTCCTAAAGGTCCTGATCTTTGGCGACCGGGAAAGAGCAGGCCGAACTTCCCAAGGAACTGGAGTAATAGGTGCCAGGATCTTCCCAGGCCAACACTTTCCAGGTGAAGTCCCCCACACTGGAAAGAAGGGACGAGCCCAGAAAAGATGCAGAGTGTGTTACAAGAGGGGGATACGGAAGGATACCACCACTCAATGTGACACTTGCCCCAATCATCCGGGCCTCTGCATTAAGGATTGCTTCAGGGAGCATCACACTTCCATGGAGTACTAAATTTTCCCTTCTCATTTAAATTTTCCATAATTTGACCCCAATGTACCAAGTCCAGAGTACATTCCAAGTTTTAACCCCATAAACCACTAAATTGCCCAAAATAATGTTTCATCTGGAAAAAAAAACTGATTTTACAAAAAATGGGTCATGGGTCACTGAGTCACTATCATCAGAGACTTTTTAGGTTGCCTCAAATGTGCAGCGCTCTCTCTCCACCTGAGCGGGTGCGCATTTGAGGCAACAGGTTAGGGACGGCCACACACATCACATTCCCAGAATGATGATTCAGAGCACAGGGTTTGGCGTTTCTGGGAACATAATTTATAATTTTATGTCCCACTGTACCTAATTTTTGTTATTTAGTGTACCCCAGTTATTTACCCCATGTAATGCCCCTTGAGGGGGGGGTCCCAATGTTCTGGCTCCATAGGAGAAAGCCAAAGCTCAAGGACCCTGACTGATCTCCGGCACCTCTGAGACCGGTGTGCATGCTGTTTACGCCAAGATATGAGGTATGTCCTTACTCCTAAGAAATGTATTTACATATTTACAATGACATTTTCTCCTTTTACCACTTGTGAAAATGAAAAAGTTGGGGTATTTTTGGGAATTTTTCATTTTCACATCCCACGAATATTTATCAAACACCTGTGGGGTGTTAAGGCTCACTGTACCCCTTGTTACGTTCCTTGAGGGGTGCAGTTTCTAAAATAGTATGCCATGTGTTTTTTTTTTTTGCTGTCCTGGCACCATAGGGGCTTCCGAAATGCGATATGCCCCCCCCCCCCCCTATTTCAGCAAAATTTGCAAATGTGACTCCTTCTCTTCTGAGCATTGTAGTGCGCCCGCAGTGCACTTGACGTCCACACATGGGGTATTTCCATACTCAGAAAAGATGGGGTTACACATTTTGGGGGGCATTTCTCTTATTACCTCTTGTAAAAATGTAAAATTTTGGGAAAAAAAATGCATTTTTGTGGAATATAAGAATAAAAAGACATTTACACATCCAAAGTCGTCAAACAACTGTGGGGTGTTAAGGCTCACTGTACCCCTTGTTACGTTCCTTGAGGGGTGTAGTTTCCAAAATAGTATGCCATGTGGGTTTTTTTTGCTGTCCTGGCACCATAGGGGCTTCCTAAATGGGACCTCCCCACCAAAAAAACATTTCAGCAAAATTTACTTTGCAAAAGCCAAGTGTGACTCCTTCTCTTCTGAGCATTGTAGTACGCCAACAGAGCACTTGACGTGCAAATGAGGTATTTCCATACTCAGAAGAGATGGGGTTACAAATTTTGGGGGTCATTTTCTCCTATTACCCCTTGTAAAAATGTAAAATTTGGGGGGAAAAACCAGCATTTTAGTGAAAAAAATAAATACATTTACATGTCCAACTTTAACAAAAAGTCGACAAACACCTGTGGGGTATTAAGACTCACTGGACCCCTTGTTACGTGCCTTGAGGGGTATACTTTCCAAAATGGTATGCCATGTGTTTTTTTTTTTTTTGCTGTTCTGGCACAATAGGGGCTTCCTAAATGTGACATGCCCCCCAAAAACAATTTCAGAAAAACTCACTCTCCAAAATTCCACTGTTGCTCATTCCCTTCTGAGCCCTCTACTGCGCTCGCCGAACACTTAACATACACATATAAGGTATTTCCTTACTCAAGAGAAATTGGGTTACACATTTTAGGAAGATTTCTCTCCTTTTACCCCTTGTAAAAATTCTAAAATTGGGTCTACAAGAACATGCCAGTTTAAAAAAATGAAGATTTTGAATTTTCTCCTTCACTTTGCTGCTATTCCTGTGAAACACCTAAAGGGTTAACAAACCTTTTGAATATCATTTTGAATACTTTGAGGGGTGCAGTTTGTATAATGGGGTCATTTGTGGGGTATTTCTAAAATGAAGACCCTTCAAATCCACTTCAAAACAGAACTGGTTCCGTGAAAAATTTCGATTTTGAAAATTTTGTGAAAAAATTGAAAATTGCTGCTATACTTTGAAGCCCTCTGATGTCTTCCAAAAGTAAAAACATGTCAACTTTATGATTCAAACATAAAGTAGACATATTGTATATGTGAATCAAGATTTTCCTTATAAGCAGAGAGCTTCCAAGTAAAAAAAAATGCAAAATTTTCAATTTTTTCATCAAATTTAGGAATTTTTCACCAAGAAATGATGCAAGTATCGACAAAATTTTACCGCTAACATAAAGTAGAATATGTCACGAAAAAACAATCTCGGAATCAGAATGAAAGGTAAAAGCATTCCAGAGTTATTAATGTTTAAAGTGACAGTGGTCAGATGTGCAAAAAATGGCCATGTCCTACAGTGAAAATTGGCTGGGTCCTTAAGGGGTTAAAGGTATAAGAATAGATTTAGCATTGGTTTAAAGTGCAGAGGGTAAGGAAAGTACTGCTCCCCCTAACCTGGCCCAGCCAATGTAAAATGAGTTGCTACAGTAAGTGTACATTCACTGGATCAAGTGTTGAAGGCAAAGATGTGAAGCAGGACACCCTGCTTCAGTACTGTAGTAAGTGGCAATATCTACACTGTACAATTAGGGGGCGAAAATCTTGCTTTGTAATTTGGATACATCAGTAGTTTGTCGAATCATCATTTTGTGCCACTAAGAATTACCAGCAGTTGGTTCTGTTCACTAAATGAAGGCTTTGCCTGGTTACTGCAGCTCAGCTTTTACTTTAGTGAACCTGAGCTGAGCTACAGTAATCAGGCATGGCCACTTTGCAGTGAACAGAGCCAAGGCTTACGGCCTTGGGACATTTTCCCTGAAACTTCCCCCTAACCCTTTGGCGACTCATTCCATACATGTATGGCATGTTCCTCCTCAGTGATTATCGCGATCATGGGTTGCCATCGCAGGGTCCCGATGGTTTCCATGGCAGCCAGAGGCCAGCCATAGTACGGCAGCCAGTGAGGTCCATCCATAGGTGTCAGGTAATACAAAGGGTCTATTCACAAGGGCAGAATCCCGCATGAAATGAAAGCCCAATACACTTCATTGGGATTCCACACTCCCGTTGACTGAATTCCGCAAGCGAAATTCCAAGGTGTCAACGGAAGTGCGGAAACCCATAGAAGCGTATGAGCTTTCACTTCAGGCGGAATACCGCCCGTGTGAATAGACCCTAAACAGTTATGCTGTGCTGAAGTAAAGATGTACTGCAGCACAGTATAAAACAGTAAAAAGTAAAAAAAATAAAAAAGGTTTTAATAAATAAAGTGTAACCTTTTTTTTTTAATAAATGCCTCTTCCCAATAAAGCCCTGTATTATCACCCAAAAAAGCACAAACCAATACATAATAGGTATTGCCACATTCGTGTAAAAAAAAGAACAAAAAAAAACATTGTTATTTATCCCACACGATAAACTGTTAGAATCATAAAAGCGCCAGTAACGTAGCATTTATCACAAAAACAGTACCAATAAAAAGTACAGTTCGTCCTGAAAAATATAAGCCCTCAAACAATGCAGTCGGACGAAAAAAACGTAGTACACAAAAAAAAAAATTAGAAAGAAAAAAAAAAAAGGATTTTGTTGTGAAAAGGAAAAAAAGAACACAATAACCTATATAAATTGGGTAATGCCATACTTGTACTGTCCCAGAATAAACATAACAATTTTTACCGCACAGTGAACACAATAAAAAAATGTAAAAAATAACGCCACAAATTTTCACATTTTTCACAATATTTTGGAGCTTCTCACAAAAGTTACCCTAAATTGCACTACGTAAAAACAAAACACACCTTCCAAAGTATAAAAATTACGGTATGGTTTCACCCTACAAAATTAAACAGTAAACTGAAAGATGTCATTGCAAATTAAAATTGGTCTTGCATAAAATATGCCCTCATATGGCCCTGTTGATGAAAATTTGTAAGAGTCATGGCATTTAAAATGTGAGAAGGCAAAAATTTTAATTGGCTGCCTCCTCAAAGGGTTAAAGCGATATTCCAAGATTTAAAGAGTCACTCAAGTTAAAGGGGCTGTCCTATCATCAACACGTATCCCCTATCCATAAAAGAATGATTTCAAGTGTACATTTATCTGCTGGGACCCCTGTGATTGTTAGAACAGGGTCCTGAGTCTCCTCCTGAATTGGAGTGGTGGTCTATGTACATGGCTATGTCTGGAAGCTCACAGACAATAAATGAAGTGGCAGAGCACAAATAGAACTATGATTTTGTCAGGAGACTGGGAAATCTCAGCGGTTGGACCCCCACCATTATTTATCAAAACCTGTGGAGAGGCAAAGTTGCCCATAGCAACCAATCAGCTTGCTTCTTTCATTTTTTAGAGATATTGTTAAGAACGTAAGAAGCAATCTGATTGGTTGCTATGGGCAATTGGGCAACTTTGCCTCTCCACAGGTTTTGCTAAATCCCCCCTTATTACCTATCCTTTGGATAGGGGATAAGATGTATAAGGCCGGAACACACCTTTAATGGTTGGACAACCCCATTTGAACCTAACAGTTAAACCTTTGACAACAACCACTCAGGTATGATGACTACCCATCTCTAACTAATAAAGATGATTGTAGAATGTTTATAGAGTAAATACCTCTGTCAAGCTCCATGACTCGTAATGAACAGTCAGTTTTACAGATAGGGAGATGTCAATCCATATGGCTGACTCGAGTACTGGAATGCAAAATCTGATTAATAGATATAGCCACGTAATGTAAAAAATATATAGGAATGTCACATAACAGGAAGTTCAGAGACATAGCAATGCTAAAGTAAGGGTCGCACAAAAACATAACATGATTGCTGATATTTCATTTGTACCTGGAGTTTTCCTTTAGTTGCTAAGAAACTATATTTAGGATGGCAGTTATAGATGAGCGAACTTACAGTAAATTCAATTCATCACGAACTTCTCGGCTCGGCGGTCGCCGTCTTTTCCTGCATAAATTAGTTCAGGTTTCAGGTGCTCCCGTGGGCTGGAAAAGGTGGATACAGTCCTAGTAGAGTCTTTCCTAGGACTGTATCCACCTTTTCCAGCCCACCGGAGCACCTGAAACCTGAAATAATTTATGCAGGAAAAGTCCGCGACCGCTGAGCCGAGAAGTTTGTGACAAATCGAATTTACTGTAAGTTCGCTCATCTCTAATGGCAGTAAGTCTTTGATCCTTGGGATCCCATACCAACTACTCAGCAGAATTAGTTTGTGCAGGGTGGGGGGTTCCGTCACACACTGATGGGCTGTCCACTGTATAAGGCTTACACTGCCATTATGGTTTCCATTATAAAACAAACTGATCAGTCACAAGACAGACACCAGTACAAGTACAAAAAACAACTGCACTTCTTTTACGCTTTAAGAAAGATCAATTTATCTATTTACAAGAAAAACAAAATATCCATGCAGCTTAGTATGGTCGATTACATCTGGCTCTGAATTTATACTGTGTTAATTTAACAGAGGCTTTCAATCCATCCAATTTAACATGAAATAACATCCCAAGAATGTTTCGGTCATAAGGCCTTTCTCAACTTGTAAGGTCTGGCAACATAAGGAGCAAGGGGAAGATTTATCAAAGACTGTCCAGAGAAAAAGTTGCTGAGTTCCCCATAGCAACAGATCGCTTCTTTAATTTTTGTAAAGGCCTCTGAAAAATGAAAGAAGCGATCCGATTGCTTGCTATGGGCAACTCAGCAGCTTTTCCTCTGGACAGGTTGTAATATATCTCCACCCACGTGATTATATATAAATAGGAAATCTAGTTGTGAGAGGAAAATCCATCTATCTCAGTGTTTTTCAACCAGGGTGCTTCCAGCTGTTGCAAAACTACAACACCCAGGCTGTCCAGGCATGCTAGGAGTTGTAGTAATGCAACAGCTGGAGGCATCCTGGTTGGGAAACACTGGTCTAGCTTGAGAGCAGGCTCTTAACCCCTAAAGGACCAGGTCATTTTACACCTTAGGACCAGAGCGTTTTTTGAACAACTGACCACTGTCACTTTAAGCATTAATAACTCTGTAATGCTTTTACCTATCATTCTGATTCCAAGATTGTTTTTTCGTGACACATTCTACTTTATGTTTTTGGTAAAATTTTGTCGATACTTGCATCGCTTCTTAGTGAAAAATTCCAAAATTTGATGAAAAAATTGAAAATTTTGCATTTTTCTAACTTTGACGCTCTCTGCTTGTAAGGAAAATGGATATTCCAAATAATCTTTTTTTTTTATTCACATATACAATATGTCTACTTTATGTTTGCATCATAAAATTTACGAGTTTTTACTTTTGGAAGACATCAGAGGGCTTCAAAGTTCAGAAGCAATTTTCCAATTTTTCACAAAATTTTCAAAATCACAATTTTTCAGGGACCAGTTCAGGTTTGAAGTGGATTTGAAGGGTCTTCATCTTAGAAATACCCCATAAATGACCCCATTATAAAAACTGCACCCCCCAAAGTATTCAAAATGACATTCAGTCAGCGTTTTAACCCTTTAGGTGTTTCACAGGAATAGCAGCAAAGTGAAGGAGAAAATTCACAATCTAAATTTTTTACACTTGCATGTTCTTGTAGACCCAATTTTTTAATTTTTACAAGGGGTAAAAGGAGAAAATGTATACTTATATTTGTAGCCCAATTTCTCTCGAGTAAGCACATACCTCATATGTCTATGTAAATTGTTCGGCGGGCACAGTAGAGGGCTCAGAAGGGAAGGAGCGACAAGGGGATTTTGGAGAGTACGTTTTTTCTGAAATGGTTTTTGGGGGGCATGTTGCATTTAGGAAGCCCCTATGGTGCCAGAACAGGAAAAAATACCCACATGGCATACCATTTTGGAAACTAGACCCCTTGAGGAACGTAACAAGGAATAAAGTGAGCCTTAATACCCAACAGGTGTTTCACGACTTTTGCATATGTAAAAAAATGTTAAAAAAATTTCACAAAAATGTGTGTTTCCACCCAAATTTCACATGTATGCAAGGGTTAATAACAGAAAATACCCCCCAAAATTTGTAACCCCATCTCTTCTGAGTATGGAGGTACCCCATAAGTTGACCTGAAGTGCACTACGGGCGAACTACAATGCTCAGAAGAGAAGTCATATTTGGCTTTTTGAGAGCAAATTTTGCTCGGGGGGCATGTCGCATTTAGGAAGCCCCTATGGTGCCAGGACAGCAAAATAACCCCCACATGGCATACCATTTTGGAAACTAGACCCCTTGAGGAACGTAACAAGGGGTACAGTGAGCATTTACCCCCCACTGGTATCTGTCAGATCTTTGGAACAGTGGGCTGTACAAAATTTTTTATTTGCACAGCCCACTGTTCCAAAGATCTGTCAGACACCAGTGGGGTGTAAATTCTCACTGCGCCCTTCATTACATTCTGTGAGGGGTGTAGTTTCCGAAATGGGGTCACATGTGGGGTTTTGTTTTTTTTGGGTTTGTCAAAAACGCTGTAACAATCAGCCAGCCCTGTGCAAATCACCTCAAATGTACATGGCGCACTCTCCCTTCTGGGCCTTGTTGTGCGTCCCCAGAGCACTTTGCGCCCACATATGGGGTATCTCCGAAGTCGGGAGAAATTGCATTACAAATTTTGGGGGGCATTTTTCCCTTTTACCTCTTGTCAAAATTAAAAGTATGGGGCAACACCAGCATGTTAGTGTAAAAAATATTTTTTTTTTTTTACACTAACATGCTGGTGTAGACCCCCAACTTCACCTTTTCATAAGGGGTGAAAGGAGAAAAAGCCCCCCAAAATTTGTTAGGCAATTTCTCGCGAGTACAGAGATACCCCATATGTGGCCCTAAACTGTTGCCTTGAAATACGACAGGGCTCCAAAGTGAGAGAGCGCCATGCGCATTTGAGGCCTGAATTAGGGATTTGCATAGGGGTGGACATAGGGGTATTCTACGCCAGTGATTCCCAAACAGGGTGCCTCCAGCTGTTGCAAAACCCCAGCATGCTTGGACAGTCAACGGCTGTCCTGCAATACTGGGAGTTGTTGTTTTGCAACAGCTGGAGGCTCCATTTTGGAAACAGTGGCATACCAGACGTTTTTCATTTTTATTGGGGAGGGGAGGGGGGCTGTGTAGGGGTATGTGTATATGTAGTGTTTTTTACTTTTTATTTTATTATGTGTTAGTGTAGTGTAGTGTTTTCAGGGTACATTCACAGGGGGGGGGGGACCTCCAGCTGTTGCAAAACTACAACTCCCAGCATGCACAGTCCATCAGTGCATGCTGGTAGTTATAGTTTTGCAACAGCTGGAGGCACACGGGTTGGGAAACACTGAGTTAGGAAACAGACAATGTTTCCCAACCAGTGTGCCTCCTGTTGTTGCAAAATCACAACTCCCAAACATTCTCAGGCATGCTGGGAGTAGTAGTTCGGCAACATCTTTAGAGCCAGATGTTGCCGAACTACAACTCCCAGCATGCTTGGAGTTGTAGTTTTGCTACATCTGGAGGACTACAGTTTGCAGACCACTAATACAGTGGTTCCCAATCTGTGCCCTTCCAGATGTTGCAAAACTACAACTCCCAGTATGCCAAAACTGTCCAGGCATGCTGGGAGTTGTAGTTCTGCAACATCTGAAGGGCCAGATGTTACAGAACTACAACTCCCAGCATGCCTGGACAGTAAGGGCATGCTGAGGATGTGTAGTTTTGCAACATCTGGAAGGGCACAGTGGTCTCCAAACTGTGGACCTCCAGATGTTGCAAAACTGCAACTCCCAGCATGCCCAGACACCAAGGGCTGTCTGGGCATGCTGGGAGTTGTAGTTTACAGGGTCCCATTACAGCAATGCATGTCGCTTTACGGCGACGTGCATTGCTGTAAAGGGCCCGACCGCGGCTGAAGAGGAACTCACCTGTCGCCTCCGCCGCCGGGATCCGGGTCTTCAGGGACGAGGTAAGTACCGGGGGCCGGTCCCCAGCACTCCCCCGTCCCCCGCCGCATCCTCTGGTCTTCCTCCCGTCCTCTCCGGACTTCAAGGGGCCGGGCAGGACGGGAGGAAGTAACCGCCCCCCCTGCGATTGGTCGGTTAGTTAACCGACGGATCGCAGGGGATCGGAGGAGGTGGCAGGCTTGCCACCTCGCTCCTAGGCTCCAGCATGGTCCTGGCTGTCTGTGACAGCCGGGATCATGCAAAATTACCGGGCGATCGGGTCCCAGAGACCCGATCAGCCCGGTATCGCCCCCCTCGGCGTTTGCCCTGGATGCCTGCTGAAGGATTTCAGCAGGCACCCGGTTCTGATCTCTGCCCGGCGAGCGGCAGAGAACGGAAAACGCCATGACGTTGTGGAACGTCATTGGTCCTTAAAGCCCAGGGTGCCATGACGTTCCACAACGTCATTGGTCCTTAAGAGGTTAAAGTGTATCTGTCGCCAACAAAAACTTTTGATATAATGTAGATAATACCATTATATGTATATTTGTAATATACATTGATTTAAAAAATTGTATATTTTTGGGTGAAAAAAATGCTGTCCCTGCAGCCATTGCTTGCATGTGCCTATAAGGAGTCCAAATAAAGGAAGTGAGGGCAGGAGAAGTAGGGCTCTGTGCAGGCTCCTGGCTTGTCAATCATCCTGCTGTGTGAGCGTGGGGCATGTCAGAGAGCCTCAGTGCTGCTTGTCCTAAGTGCACAGAGCGCTAATTGTCCATCCACACTTCCTGTATTTGGACTCCTCATAGAGACACACAAACAATAGCTGTAGGGACAAAAATATACAAATTTTTTAACCAATGTATATTACAAGTACATATAATGTTATTATCTACATTATATGTTTTTGTTGACGACAGGTACACTTTAACCCCTTCCAGCAAATGGACATTTATGAACCTCCATTTTTTCTGTAACTTAATGCAAATGGACGTTCATAAACGTCCAATACATTTTCTATCAACATGTCCGTTGGCATGGTGATAGAAACGTCATCTGAGCTGTTCTGAACAGCTGACCGATGACACTATGCAGCTGGGGACCAATCAGAATTGTCCCCTGCTGCTGATCTTTGTCATTAGTCAGTCAGTTAGTGACTGACTAATGACAAGGACCTGCGGGGTTCCGCGCTGATCGGGTCTCTGTTGACCAGATACCCAGAAAATAAGGATGATCGGAGCTGTCAAACACATCCTGAGGGATAGGAGCGAGGTGGCAGCTGCCACCTCGCTCCTATCCCCTGACATTGGTCGTCAGGACAAACTGACCAATGGCAGGAGGGGGGCGGGAGGTTAAAGTTCAAATCCCCGCTCTGCCCTTCCCGGGCAGAGCGGTTGGGAGGGGATGATGGCGGAGGGTGTCGGGACCGGCGATCATGACGGGATTGGTAACAGGATCGGGACCGGCGGAGCAGTAAAGATCAGCGGTAAGTGATCTTTACTGCTGCCTTCCAGATGTTGCAAAACTACAACTCCCAGCATGCCCAGACAGTCCAGGCATGCTGGGAGTTGTAGTTCTGTAACATCTGGCCCTTCAGATGTTGCAGAACTACAACTCCCAGCATGCCTGGACAGTCTGGGCATGCTTGGAGTAGAAGTTTTGCAACATCTGGAAGGCTACAGTTTGGAGACCACTGCACAGTGGTCTCCAAACTGTGACCCTCCAGATGTTGAAAAACTACAACTCCCACCATGTCTTTCGGCCGTCTGGGCATGCTGGGAGTTGTAGTTTTGCAACAGCTGGAAGCACCCTGGTTGGGAAACACTGAATTAAGTAACAAACTGTGTTTTGCAACCAGTGTGCCTCCAGCTGTTGCATAACTACAACCGTCAGCATGCACGGACAGCCAAAGGGCATGCTGGGAGTGTTAAAGTATACCTCCAGCTGTTGCATAACTACAAGTCCCAGAATGCCCTTCAGTTGTCACTGCATGGTGAGAGTTGTAGTTTTTGCAATGGCTGTAGGCACACTGATTGCGAAGTTTGTTACCTAACTCAGTGTTTCGCAACCAGTGTGCCTCCAATACATGTACAGGGTACAGTCACACGGGCGGGGGTCTACAGCGAGTTTCTTGCTACAAGTTTGAGATGCAGCAGATTCTACACAAAATAAAGGGTAAAACACTACATATACACATACCCCTACACAACCCCCCCCCCCCCCCCCCCCCACAAATAAAAATACAAATTTTGTATGACACTGTTTCCAAAACAGAGCCTCCAGCTGTGGCAAGACAAGTCCCAGTATTGCCGGGCAGCGATTGACTTTCCAGGCATGCTGGAAGTTTTGCAACAGCTTGAGGCACCCTGTTTGGGAAACACTGTCATAGGGTATTTTTGTATCGGAGGCAAAGTGTAATTCTTGTATTCGGGTCCGTCCCATGCAAATCTCTTATTTAGTCCTCAAATGCACATGGTGCTCTCTCACTTCGGAGCCCTGTCGTATTTCAAGGCACATATGCCCACATATGGGGTATTTCCGTACTCAAGAGAAATTGTCTAACAAATTTTTCTTTTTCTCTTTTTACCCCTTATGAAAAGGTAAAGTTGTGGTCTACTCCAGCATGTCATTGTAAATTTATTTTTTACACTAACATGCTGGTGTTGCCCCATACTTTTCATTTTCACAAGAGGTAAAAGGAAAAAAGACCCCCAAAATGTGTAACGTAATTTCTCCTGAGTACGCTCAGCACAACAAGGCTCAGGAGTGAGCGCACCATGTACATTTGAGGTGATTTGCACAGGGGTGGCTGATCGTTACAGCGGTTCTGACAAACACAAAAAAAAATAAAAAAAATAAAAACACCCACTTGTGAGCCCATCTTGGAAACTACACCCCTCACTGAACGTAACAAGGGGATAGTGAGCCTTAACGCTCCACAGGTGTTTGATGTATTTTCGTTAAAGTTGGACTTGAAAATGGAATTTTGTATTTGTTCACTAAAATGCTGGTGTTCTCTCAAATTTTTCATTTTTAGAAGGGGTAATAGGAAAAAAGCCCCCAATATTTGTAACCCCATTTCTTCTGAGTATAGAAATACCCAATATCTTGATGTAAAGCGCTCTGCGGGCGAACTACAGGGCTCAGAAGAGAAGGAGCGCCATTGGGCTTTTGGAGAAAGAATGTGTCTGGTATTGAAGGCCATGTGTGTTTAAAAAGCCCCCATGGTGCCAGAACAATAGGCCCCCCCACATGTGACCCCATTATGGAAAAGGGGTGCAGTGAGCATTTACGCCTGACAGAGGTGTAACAGATTCTTTGAACAGTTGTCCATAAAAATGAAAAATTTTATTTTTCATTTGCACTGCCCACTGTTCCAAAGATCTATCAAAGGCCAGTGGGGTGTAAATGCTCACTGCACGCCTTATTACGTTCCGTGAGGGGCGTAGTTTCCGAAATAGGGTCACATGTGGGCCCCCCCCCACATGTGACCCTATTTCGGAAACTACACCCCTCACGGGGGGCTTTGTAAACGCACATGGCCCCTGACTTCCATTCCAAACAAATTCTCTCCAAAAGACCAATGGCGCTCCTTCTCTTCTGAGCATTGTAGTTCACCCACAGAGCACTTTACATCCACATATGGGGTATTTCCATACTCAGAAGAAATGGGGTTATACATTTTGGGTGGCATTTTCTCCCATTACCTCTTGAAAAAATTGTAAGTTTTGGGGGGGGGGAAACTGCATTTCAGTGAAAAATTTTTTTTTTTCGTTTACACATCTGACTAACGAAAAGTCGTCAAATACCTGTGGGGTGTTAAGGCTCACTGTACCCCTTGTTACGTTCCGGGAGGGATGTAGTTTCCAAAATAATATGCCATGTGTTTTTATTTATTTTTTTTTTGCTGTTCTGGCACCATAGTGGCTTCCTAAATACGACATGCCCCCCAAAAACCATTTCAGCAAAATTTGCTTTCCAAAAGCCAAATGTGGCTCCTTCTCTTCTGTGCATTTGACGTCCACACATGGGGTATTTCCTTACACAGAAGAGATGGGGTTACAAATTTTAGGGGCTATTTTCTCCTATTACCCCTTGTAAAAAATGTAAAATTTGGGGGAAAACCAGCATTTTAGTGAAGAAAAAAAATGTTATTTACACATCCAACTTTAACAAAAAGTCTTCAAAAACCTGTGCGTTGCTAATGCTCACTGCACCCCTTGTTACGTTCCTTGAGGTGTTTAGTTTCCATAATAGTATGCCACAAGATTTTTTTTAACAGAAGTAATTTACAAATCTGTTTAACTTTCTGGCACCAGTTGATTTAAAAAAAGTTATCCCCCCGAGTACCCCTTTAACCCCTTAAGGACCAGGCCAGTTTTCACTGTAGGACCAGAGCGTTTTTTGCACATCTGACCACTGTCACTTTAAGCATTAATAACTCTGGGATGCTTTTACTTATGAATTTGATTCCAATACATTTTTTTCGTGACATATTCCACTTTAAAGGAAATCTGTCATTAGAATCACCCGCACTAAACCTGTCACACAGGCTTGTAGATAGATAGATATGCAGGAGAATGCCGCTTCCGGGCGTACGGCGCGCGGCGCTACCCACGTGACCTACACCAAGAGGAAGACTGCGATGAGGCAGCCATGAATATTCATGAGCCGGGCAGCCGCTCCGCCCGACGAGAATGACGTAAGCGAGTCCGTGCTGATGCTGCGGACCTCCCACTGAGTCCCAAGCCTGGGAATACCATATAAATAAAAATGAAGATATCTGGCGAACCGCTGCACAGTTTTTAATGAGGTAAGAAGCGTTTTAATCAGGATCACCCGCACTACAAGCCTGTGTAACAGGTTTAGTGTGGGTGATTCTGATGACAGATTTCCTTTAAAGTAGAATATGTCCCGAAAAAAAATGTCTTGGAATCAAATTCATAAGTAAAAGAATCCCAGAGTTATTAATGCTTAAAGTGACAGTGGTCAGATGTGCAAAAAACGCTCTGGTCCTACAGTGAAAATTGGCCTGGTCCTTAAGGGGTTAAATGGGTACTCGGGTGGATAACTTTTGTTAAATCAACTGGTGCCAGAAAGTTAAACAGATTTGTAAATTACTTCTATTAACCCCGCGTCATATCACGGCGGGCCCGGCGTCATAGTGAAGCCGGGACCCGCCTCTAATAGTGCGCGGCGCCGCGCGCTATTAACCCTTTAGCCGTGGCTAAAAGTGAAAGCGAAAGTTGCTGGTTAACTCAGTGGGCTGTTCGGGATAGCCGCGGCGAAATCACGGCACCCCGAACAGCTTACAGGACAGCGGGAGGGCCTACCTGCCTCCTCGCTGTCCGATCGCCGAATGACTGCTCAGTGCCTGAGATCCAGGGATGAGCAGTCATGCGGCAGAATCGTCGATCACTGGTTTCCTATGAGAAACCAGTGATCAATGATGAAGATCAGTGTGTGCAGTGTTATAGGTCCCTATGGGACCTATAACACTTCAAAAAAAAAAAAAGTGAAAAAAAAAGTGAATAAAGATCATTTAACTCCTCCCCTATTAAAAGTTTGAATCACCCCCCTTTTCCCATTAATTAAACCGCTCGGTCAATGGCGTGCGCGCAAAAAAATTCCAAAGTCCAAAATAGTGCATTTTTGGTCACTTTTTATATAATTTAAAAATGAATAAAAAGCGATCAATAAGTCCTATCAATGCAAAAATGGTACCGTTAAAAACTTCAGATCACGGCGCAAAAAATGAGCCCTCATACCGCCCCATACACGGAAAAATTAAAAGTTATAGGGGTCAGAAGATGACAATTTTAAACGTATTAATTTTCCTGCATGTAGTTATGATTTTTTCCAGAAGTCTGACAAAATCAAACCTATATAAGTATGGTATCATTTTAATCGTATGGACCTACAGAAGATAAGGTGTCATTTTTACCGAAAAATGTACTACGTAGAAACGGAAGCCCCCAAAAGTTACAAAACAGCATTTTTTTTTCCAATTTTGTCGCACAATGATTTTTTTTTTTCCGTTTCACCGTAGATTTTTGGGCAAAATGACTGACGTCAATACAAAGTAGAATTGGTGGCGCAAAAAATAAGCCAACATATGGATTTTTAGGTGCAAAATTGAAACAGTTATGATTTTTTAAAGGCAAGGAGCAAAAAACGAAAATGCAAAAACGGAAAAACCCCCGGTCCATAAGGGGTTAAATAAATCTTAATCCTTCAAGTACTTATTAACTGCTGAATACTACAGAGGAAGTTTTTCTTCTTTTAGGAACACAGTGCTCTCTGCTGACATCTTTGTCCATTTTGTTTGCAATAGGATTTTCTCCTACTCTGGACAGCTCTTAAAATGGACAGAGATGTCAGCAGAGAGCACTGTGCTCGTGATTCAGCAGAGAGCTCTGTGTTCCAAAAAGAAAATAATTTCCTCTGTAGTATTCAGCAGCTAATAAGTACTGGAAGGATTAAGAATTTTTAAGAAGTAAATTACAAATCTGTTTAACTTTCTGGCACCAGTTGATTAAAAAAAAAAAAAGAAGTTTTCTGCCGGAGGTGCTATGCCGGAAAACACTATTTTTAAATCAACTGAGGCCATCAAGCTAAACAGATTAGTAAATTACTTCTATTTAAAAATCCAGTACTTATCAGCTGCTGTATGTTCTACAGGAAGTTGTTTTCTTTTTGAATTTCCTTTCTGTCTGACCACAGTGCTCTCTGCTGACACCTCTGTCCATGTCAGGAACTGTCCAGAGCAGAATAGGTTTTCTATGGGGATTTGCTCGTACTCTGGACAGTTCCTAAAATGGACAGAGGTGTCAGCAGAGAGCACTGTGGTCAGACTGAAAGGAAATTCAAAAAGAAAAGAACTTCCTGTAAAGCATATAGCAGCTGATAAGTACTGGAAGGATTAAGATATTTTAACAAGGAGATTTTTTTTAACACTTACCGTAAAATTTCTTTCTGGAAAGATCCATTGGGGGACACAGACAGTGGGTGTATCTTGCTGTCTCTAGGAGGTGTGACACTATGGTAATAAAAAAAAAGTCAGCTCCTCCCAGCTAGTCAGTTTAAGTTCCAGAGCAATAGGAGGAGACCAATAGGTCAAAGAAGACCCAAAAACTATCCGAGAACCAGAAGAAAAAACATAACTGAATACACCCTCGGACAGAGAACCAAAGGAAAAAAAAACAAAAAGGGCGGGAGCTGTGTCCCCCAATGGATCCTTCGAGAAAGAGATTTTACGGCAAGTGTTAAAAAATCTCCTTTTCTCTATCGACTCCATTGGGGGACACAGACCGTGGGACGTACCAAAGCCGTCCCTTGGGTGGGCAGATAAGTAAACAGGCAGACGGCCGGTCAACTGCCGCCTGCAACACTTTAAGGCCCAGACTAGCATCAGCCGACGCGAAAGTATGAACTCGGTAAAAATGTATGCAAAGACAACCAGGTAGCCGCCTTGAAATCTGCAAGGTCGAGGCTCTATTCTGGAGAGCCCAGGATGCCCCAACAGAAAGTGTGGAATGAGCCACAATCCTGAAAGGAGGAATCTTCCCCTTAAAGCGAAGGCTTCGAAATGGCAGACCAGATCCACCGAGAAATGGTAACCTTGGAAGCAGGATGTCCCTTGCGACGACCTTCCGTAAGGACAAAAAAGGAATCACACTGACGAAACGAAGAAGTGATGGAGAGATAGGACCGAACTGCTCAAACTACGTCCAACTTGTGTAGTAAGCTCTCCCTAGGATGAGAAGGAGCAGGACAAAAGGACGGGAGGACAATGTCCTCATTGAGATGAAAAGCCGAGACCACCTTAGGCAAAAAGGAAGGATCTGGCCGGAAAACGACCTTGTCCAGTTGGATCACCAGAAACGGAGAAAGGCAGGAAACAGCTGCCAATTCAGACACCCTCCGGATGGAGGTGATAGCAACAAGAAACGCCACTTTCCAAGAAAGGAGGCGGAGAGACACCTCTCTAAGGGGCTCAAAGGGTGCACCCTGGAGGGCACTCAGAACCAAATTCAAGTCCCCAGAGGGAGAAGGTGACCGATAAGGAGAAACAGCGTGCGCCACTCCTTGCAGGAAGGACCGGACATGAGAATTAGAAGCCAGGGGCCGCTGGAAAAGAACAGTAAGGGCCGAAACCTGACCTTTAAGAGAATTGAGACACAACCCCAGTTCCAGCCCCTGACTGCAAAAAGGAGAGAAGACGGGGGACCGAGAAGGTCACCGGGGAGAAATCCTGAGCTTCACACCAACGAAAATAAGACCGCCAAGTACGGTGGTAAAATCTTGCGGAGGAGGGCTTACAAGCCTTGAGCATGGTGTGAAAGACTGGGGAAGAGAACCCGCAGCCCTCAAAACCGCAGTCTCAACCGCCACACCGTCAAATACAGCGACCGTAAATTGGGGTGGCAAAGAGGACCCTGAGATAGTAGGTCCGGGTGGGGCGAAAGGCGCAGAGGAGCGTTGACCAGGAGCTTGACTACGTCGGCGTACCACGACCTTCGGGGCCCATCTGGAGCTACCAGAATGGCGGAGACGTCCTCTGCCTCGAGCTTCCTTAGCACCCTGGGAAGGAGCGGAAGAGGAGGGAACAGATAAGGTAGGGGGGCGAACCCCGCCCAAGGAATCCCTAAGGAGTCCATGGCCAAAGCCTGAGGGTCCCGGACTTGGACACAAACGGAAGAATTTTCCGATTGTGCCGAAACGCGAAGAGATCCACGTCCGGAATGCCCCAGAGCTGCGTGAAGACCTACAGATGAAGAGACCACTCGCCGGGGCGGGCGAGGACCGACTGAGGAAGTCTGCTACTCAGTTGAGCACTCCCGGCATGTGAATTGCCGAAAAGGCCGGAACCTTGTTCTCCGCCCAGGTGAGAATCTTGGTCACCTCGGCCATGGCTGCCGAGCTGCGAGTGCCACCCTATCGATTTATGTATGCCACTGCCGTGGCGTTGTCCGACTGAACACGGACAGGACAGGACTGAAAACGTGACTCCCAATGTAGAGGACAAAGAAGGATCGCCCTAATTCCATTATGTTTATTGGAAGAAGGGTCTCCGGAGGAGACCAGAGTCCCTGAACACGCCGCCCCAGCCCGACAGGCTGGCATCCGTTGTAACAACCTGCCAGTGAAGGGGAAGAAGGAGCGAAGCCACCAGAGCAGAGACTGACGGACCCTGAGAGGGAGAACAAGAAATCCCAGAACGGTAAGAGACTGGGTAGGACGGAGGAATGACTTGTCCCGGGTGACCAGCCCCCCGAAGAGAATCAGAGTGTGGAGAATGACGTCCAGATTCTCCAGAGTCTGGGCCCTGGTTGGAGCCTTGATGAGGAGGTCGTCCAGATAGGGTATCACCGAGATACCCCTCAACCGTAACAATCCCATCACTGGCGCAAGGACCTGTAAAGACCCGAGGAGATGTGGCTAGACCAAAGGGGAGGGCTACGAATTGAAAATGCCCCTCCGGAACCGCAAGCAGTGCGACCAATCCTAGACCTCTAGCGTCTCAACCGTCACCTTCTCATCCGCCACTTCCGAATGGAATCTCTCCGCTCGGTGGTGGCGTCCCTGGAACAAGGGGAGTTCCTTCATCGGTGGACATCAGGGATGCCTACCTCCATGTGCCAACATTTCCGGGCCATCATCGGTACGATGGAGGTAGGCATCCCTGATGTCCACCGATGAAGGAACTCCCCTTGTTCCAGGGACGCCACCACCGAGCGGAGAGATTCCATTTGGAAGTGGCGGATGAGAAGGTGACGGTTGAGACGCTAGAGGTCCCTCGGAAGGGAGGCGAATTCGATCCGGTAACAGTTGGACACCACGTCCCTGACCTAAGGGTCCTGAATGTGTGAGGTCCAGATGTTTCGGAAAAAACAAGAGACGACCTCCCACCCGAAAAGAAACCGCTGGTGGGGGCCTCACTTCATGCAGAAGTGGGTTTGCGGTTGTCCGGTTTGGGCGGTTGGAGTCCGACTTCCAAGACAGCGTGCCCGGAACGAGGGAGCCTGCCTGGACCCATTACTGGGGCCAGAGGTCCAAAAGGAAAAAGGACTTCCTTTGTGAAGTAGGGCGAGCCTTAGTTTGAGGTAACAAGGAACTCTTACCTCCCATTGCCTCAGAGAGAATCTCATCAAGGCGTTTGCCAAAAAGACGGCCGCCCGTAAGGGGAAACTCAGTGAAGTGGCATCCGCATTCCAAGCTTAAGCCACATAGAGCGGCGGAGGGCCGCTAGGTGACCCACTGCAAAGGCAGAACAGCGGGCTGACTGCATGGAAGCTGCGCCCAGAAAGTCCCCAGGTTTAGCGCATTGGAGAGCCAGAGCAGATAGATCCTCTGGGGGGGGGGGGGGGAGGGGAATCCCGCTAAGATATCCTGATGGAGCTTTTGGCACCACTCCGACAGGGTCTTGAACACCCATGTTGAGGCGAAGATGGGAAGAGGAGAAGAGCCAGCTGCTTCAGAAGCGAACTTCGCTAAAGATTCTACCTTCTTGTCCGTGGGATCAATCTTGAATCGTCTTGATTCCCAGGAATCTCTTGTCTGGATGTTTCCATGCGGATTCCAGAATGTCATCAAAGTCAGCGAGAGAGCTGAACCTTTTAGGTGCTGGCTTAGTACGATGAAAGGATACTTCTGGATTGACATCCGAAGATCCTGGGTCCTCCAAGGGAAAGGTGTCTCTTATGGCTGTCACCAATGAGTTCACCATAGATATTGAGTCCAAGCGGTCCTCTGGGTCAGATGCCGGTTCAGAAGCCTTGTCCACTACTTCACCAGGGGAATGTGAATGAGTAGAGGCAGTCTTGTAGAGGGCGATCCAGACTGGGTACGCGGCTCTGGCGTGGCACAGCAGCGACTCCGAGAACATCCTCTAGAGGAGCGACGTTTGAGCCCAGATGATAGGGAGGGGCGGGACCCGCGAGGGGAACGCCCACGTCTATCCGAAGACTCAATGGAAGAGTCAGACGAGGCACCCCTAGCACGCTTGTGAGAGCGTGAGGTACGAGGGGACGAAGAGCGGGCCCTCTCAGAGGTCTTGCGCCGGGATGACCCCTTCAAAGCGGACACCAATTCGCGGGAAGCTTCAGCCACCGAACGGGAGACTTGGGACAAGTCAGCCATACACTGGGTCAGGGAAGAAACCCAGGCTGGAGGAGCGGCTGAACCCACCGGGACCGAAGGGGCATCAGGGGGCACCAGGGGGTCTGGGGGAGCAGAGGAGCAGGCAGAGCAAGCGGGCTCAGCGGAGCCAGGCATCTTGGTATTACAGTGCTTACAGGTATAGTAAGACACTAATTTCCCAGGTTTCTGTTTAAAGGGATGAACAGCCCTGGGTACGGACATAATTAGAGATGAGCGAATTTACAGTAAATTTGATTCGTCACAAACTTCTCGGCTCAGCAGTTGATGACTTATCCTGCATAAATTAGTTCAGCTTTCAGGTGCTACGGTGGGCTGGAAAAGGTGGATACAGTCCTAGGAAAGAGTCTCCTAGGACTGTATCCACCTTTTCCAGCCCATGGGAGCACCTGAAAGCTGAACTCATTTATGCAGGATAAGCCATCAACTGCCGAGCCGAGAAGTTTGTGACAAATCGAATTTACTGTAAATTCGCTCATCTCTAGAGATAATGGGTTAAAAAGGAGAAGGCAGGCACTTTCTCACCCAGATCTGTAAGCTGCAGTGAGGAGACATTGCTCTGTGCAGCAGCTAGACTCATAAGGCCAGCCAATAGGGAGGGAGGGGCGTGCCTGGAGCGAGGCACGGAGTAACTGACCCCTAAACACAGAAAAACCACGCCCACGGCGCTGATTCGCGCCTCTGAGAGCTCCCCCCCCCCCCCCGGTCAGTGGGAGGAGCTACAAGCGTCGAGGAAGAAGTGTCATGGTGCCCGATCCTTGTCCCGATCGCCCAATATAACTGTATATGCACTCGGGGGAACGGAGCTCGCGGCCAGAGCGCCGGCAGCCTGTGCCGGTGAAATGAAAGTGAAACTGAACCGGCACTGAAGCGCCCGGCTCATAACAGCCGCGTATAAGGCGCTGTGAAAGGAGATATATAAGCCGGCGCTGAGAGCACTCGAGCTGAAAAGCGCCGTGGCTGACAGCCGCCTATGAGGCGCTAAGTAGTGTTCCAAAAAACACACACCACACACACACAAAGGAATTTTTGTAATATATGCCCCCTTAGTGAAACTGCTCCCCCAGCAAATGCAGCCCCTGTTAAAAAAGCTCCAAAAACTGAGGTGGGCCAAAACAGGGGTCTCCAGATGTTGCGAGGCTGTACCTGTGGAAAAAGGTACTTACTTCAATCAGAAGAACTTATCTAATGGAGTCTTCAGTGAAGTCTTCAGCCAGCTTATGGTCCCTGCATCACGCCTTGCTGCTATGCGCGAAGGAGGCGAGCAGAGACATAGGGGGACCCGGACCCATGAGGTACCACCCAGGCGCTGACTGTTGGCAAGAGGGAGTTAACAGCGCATATACGCAATGTTTGTGCCCCCTTTCTCGCAATGGGGAAACAGGGAACCGCAGTCCCTGAGTCCCCACCTGAAAACAGAAAGAAAAAGGAATAAAAAACTAACACGTCCCTATACTAGGAAAACAAAAGACCTGGTCTGGGTAGCCCAGACCATGTCCACCTCCTCAGACACTAAGCTTAAACTGACTAGCTCAGAGCCTGAAGGCAGGTATATCCTGCTAGGAGGAGCTGACTTTTTTTTATTACCATAGTGTCACACCTCCTAGAGACAGCAAGATACACCCACGGTCTGTGTCCCCCAATGGAGCCGATAGAGAAAGAAATAATTTACAAATCTGTTTAACTTTCTGGCACCAGGTGATTTAAAAAAAAAAAAGTTTTCCAGCTACCCCTTTAAGGACCAGAGTGTTTTTTGCAGACCTGACTGCTGTCACTTTAAGCATTAATAACTCTGGGATGCTTTTACTTTTCAGACTGATTCCGAGATAGTTTTTTCGCGACATATTCTACTTTATGTTATTGGTAAATTATCGTCGATACTTGCATAATTTCTTGGTGAAAAATTCCAAAGTTTGATGAAAAAATGTAAAATTTAGAATTTTTCTAACTTTAAAGCTCTCTGATTGTAAGAAAAATAGACATTCCAAAGAAATTATATATTGATTCACATCTACAATGGGGGGTATTTATCATGGGATTTAGACTGTTTTTTCCTGTCTATATTTGTCGCACAGAAAGTCGCAGTCTATATATGTGCAACTTTTTTTTACGATTTTTTAGAACATGATGCATTCTAGTCTATTTTAGATGGAAAAATGCATTGGTGCTGAATTTATCAATAGCGGCTTTTCAGGGACAAGTCGCATTGGCTGCAAGTACGCCGAAATGTCAGACCATACTGGAGCAGGATTAAATACAGTCTTAAGCATAGATCACCAAGTCCGTGAGAATTTATCAAGAGCTGTGCGCCTTTTGATAAATTAGGTGCACAATAGGCCAGCCTAACGCTCTGTAGTTTGGTCTATATTGATACGGGAAATAGACAGCTGTGATAAATCCCCCCAATATGTCTACTTTATGTTTGCACCATAAAGTTGACATGTTTTAACTTTTGGAAGACATCAGAGGGCTTCAAAGTTCAGCAGCAATTTTCACATTTTTCACAGAGTTTTCAAAATTGGAATTTTTCAGGGACCAGTTCAGTTTTGAAGTGGATTTGAAGGGCCTTCATATTAGAAATACCCCATAATAAAAACTGCACCCCTCTAGCCAAACAGATCGAACATTATTCGTCGCTCCCAGTGTCGTGGGCGGGGCGAATAGCGGCATCAAAGATGATGCTTCACCCCAAAATATTATATTTTTCAGGAATATCCCGATTATAATACCTGCCAAAGTTATCGCCCTACTGCAAAAATTGCTTCTACAATTTATTTGGGCGGGCAGACGACCTAGGGTCAGTGCTCAACTGTTATATCAGCCGGTGAGGGTTGGGGGAACGGAGTCCCTAACCTAAAAACCTATTACCATGCTGTGCTTTTAGACCAATTGAAAAAATGGTGGTTGGGTGATGATCCTCCTCATTGGGTTGACCTGGAGGCAGCTTTGAAAGGTACCTCATCCCTTAATAGCTTCTTGTGGTCTCTTCGTTTTTCTCCCTCCTCTGTACTTTCTTCTCGGTATTCTACTATTGCAGCAGCCGGGAGGTTGTGGAGTAAATCGAGTGTGGCTCGAACATTATGTCCCAATAGATTGGTGGACATTCCATTGAAGGCAATTGGGGACCATTTGATGGACATTGACTTTGGGCCTTGGATAGCGGCAGGTATTCGATCGGTGGGTGCTTTCTGGACCCCGGAGGGCCTTAGTTCATTCATTGACATAGTATCAGCCTACTCAATATCTCATAAGGACTTTTATGAGAACTTACGCCTGAAACACTTCATACGCTCCCTCCAGTGGCCTGGTACCCTTCCTCACACCCCTTATGAAATGCTATTTTTTTATTCCAACTCCGCAGCGCGAGGAATTTCTGTCTCATATTCTGCATTACTTGCGATCGACACTCCTGAACGCTATGTATTTCAGTCTAGATGGGAGGAGGACCTGGCATGCTCTTTTTCAAAGGAGCAATGGAGCTTTGTTTTTGATCTGCATAGAAGACACTCTAGATGTGCTAACCACCTTGAAGCTTCTAGTAAGCTGCTGTATCGGTGGTATTATACCTCGATGCGCCTATCTAAAATATACCCTGCAGTTTCTCCAATGTGCTGGAGGTGCTCAAATGAGCCAGGTACGCTTCTACACATCTGGTGGACCTGCGAGAAACTACGCCCCCTGTGGGCTAGAATCAAGGCCTTATTAGACAATCTCCTGGGTTGTCCTTTCCCCTGGGGCCCAGAGGTGGCCCTTCTATTTTTGACCTTAGAGCAGGTTCCTGTCGGCCCCTATCTTGTTCTGTACCATATCCTCACAATAGTGCGGACCTCTATTGCTCATAACTGGAAGTCTACTGACGTGCCGGGTCTTTCTGCCGTTATGGCTGTGGTCCATCACAACCTCACCCTTGAAACCTTAATAGCTAGACGTAGTGGTGCTAGAGGCCAAATCGCCTTACTTGAGCATTGGTTGCGAGTTATTGCTGTCTCACTTGGTGGGGTGCCCCCCCAACCTTCACCGACTTAGGAGTATTCATTTCATTCTGCATTATTTTTGGCCGGACTGTCATTATGATTTTAGTCTATTGTCTCACACTGGATCTTATACCTCAATATGACTTGTTCCTTCCTTGTCCTATGGATTAAACCCGATTTTACCTGCATTGAGCTGGATCCGATCTCTTTCATTTCCTCATTGGCTGGTGCCGTCCAGCGCCTGGATCCGCGCTCTACTGTCTGGGGCGGGGTGAGCTGGCTTTCACCTTGTTTGCCTTCCCATAGTTTGGACTTTCCGTGCTCCCCACGCCAGCTTACAAGACGCCCTAATTGCTACGGGCTTCACCACAGTATGTCCTCCAAAAGCACTTGTTTGCTATCCATGGAGGACCGGCAAGCACGAACCGACAGTATGTTGCAGACTCTTGATGCACTTAATCCGGACACCAAGGAGTTACTGGATCTTCGCATGCACATGTCGGATCTCGAGGCAGCACTCCTTCAAGAGACCAGGATATGGTTGGATTTATCTTCACTACAAAAGTATGTGTCTCAGAATATGATCCCTCGTGGCCTTAGATTGAAAAAATGTCCTACTACTGTCTATTCGGATTTGTTCAAGACTGAGTGGCAAGAACTTCTTTCAGATTCATCTATGAAGTTCGTCAATCTGATAATCCGGCACGAGCAAATGGCCCTTGACGAGGCGAGAAACAAAATTTCTTTATTACAAAAAGATGTTGCTAAATATGCTGAACATAAGCTGTTCCAAGAGTTGGACACTAAAATCAATGACAAACTTACATTAATGGAAAAATCTATTGCTGACACTAAACAGGTTAAATACCTTAGAGATGTCCAAGATTATCGGTCTAATAGTGTTTTTCCCTGGCCACAGATAACTACTCGGGCGAATACTCCTCGTTCTATCCTAAAAAAACACTCTTCCAAGAGACGTTCCAACAAACAAAACAAGAAACATGGCACCACCAGGGTTAATTTCAGCTCAACAGAACCAGATACCTCTGACTCTGCATCTGATCCCGGTGAATTAGTCACTAATGAGAATACGGCCAATCAAGATCTCAAATCCAGTTCACACCCTGCGACTTCCACTTCAAAAAACGACGGGCGGGTCGGAAACACAGAGCCAGAAAGACGCAGTCCGCGCAACCACCGGGACAAAAAGAAATGAACACTATTCCTATCTACAACATCTCAGCCAAGATTCTTACTACTTCTCAGATCTCGGTTTTGTCACGGGGACTGTCTTTCTCTCCAACTACAAGATTTGATCTATTCAGAACTTTGATTGATATCAATAGGTTTGTGAGGGGTATTACCATTCGTCGTCATTTTTCCAATATGCCTAAAATAGATGACTCTATTGTACTTGATTGTGACGATATGACTAGTTATGATTTTTTATCATCCCCTTCACTTAACCCTGTTGTCCCAGAACATGGACTAGCCACCAATTTTTCTTTTCAGGACATGATGTCCATTTCCACTCTGGACCAATTGTGTGATCACAGCTCCACTGCCTTGGACACAGTTCCAAAGATTACCACACGCAACTCTAATTTCTATCCTGTCATGTCCAGAACACCTGTTCTGGACATGTTTCAGGAGGCAGTCGAGCGTGATCTCACAACTTTGGCCCACACTAGGTGTCACCATGCCCCTAATCTTACCCGTCTAGAAAAAGCTGCTCTTGACAGCCTGTCCACAGCAGATGATCTTGTTGTGAGACAGGCTGACAAGGGGGGCGCTGTTGTCATATTAGATAAGGGACTCTACCGTCAAATTAATTTAGACATGTTATCGGATCCCAACACATATCGTGTTCTTAGATCAGATCCTACTAGCACTTTCAAACAACGGTTAGTGGAGCTTGTGGATCTTGGGAAGGAGAAGGGTTTCTTTACTTCCCGTGAAGCAGATTCTCTCATTGTTGCTTACCCAATAATCCCCATTTTTCATTCTCTTCCCAAGATCCACAAGCTGTTTCCCCCCACCTTGCAGGCCTATTGTTGCCGGCATCGGCTCCTTAAACGAAAACCTTTGTGCCTGGATAGACTCGCTCCTCCAACCACTCATCCCTCAGATTCCGGCATACATACAGGACACTAAGCATCTACTACTCAATTTGAATCATATACCTTGGCATTCATCCTTTTCCTGGGTCTCAGCGGATGTTACATCCCTGTACTCAGTCATCCCACATCACCTTGCACTTACTGCACTTCAATGGTTCCTTTCTACTTACTCCACTTACACTCCTGATCTTCGCGAATTTCTGGGTTTATGTGTTTCCTTTCTTCTCGAACACAACTTTTTTATGTTTGATGGGTGTTTCTTTCTCCAAATCACTGGCGCTTCTATGGGGGCCAAATTCTCCCCCTCTATTGCTAATATCTACATGTGTTGGTGGGAATCTATCTATCTTTTTTCTCCCTCTAACCCTTTCGCTAATCATCTTATCTGGTACGGTCGCTACATAGACGACCTCATATTTATATGGGGTCCCGGTGTGGCGACCGTGCCAGATTTCTCTTCCTACCTTAACACTAACACTCTTAATCTACAGTTCACTGTTTCAGAACACACACCATTTCTTTTCTTGATGTCAATCTGAGGGGCGACAGCGCCACTGGCAAAATACATTCTTCTACATTTCGTAAAAGTACAGCTGTCAATTCCATTCTGTGTGCCCACTCATGTCACCCACCCCACGTCATAAAAAACCTGCCGGTGGGTGAGATGATTCGGGCACACAGAAATTGCTCCACAGACAAGGATTTTTTTACTGAGGCGGAGTCTATCCAGACACGTTTAAAAGCTCGTGGTTACCCTGATTGGTCACTTAAAAGAGCCACCAAAATTGCCTTTAATCGAAACAGACAGGAACTACTTAACAGTTCCCGCAAACCTAAAATGAAACACGACAATCCAACTCCGGTGACTTTCACCACTTCTTACAGCACTGATTTTTCTACTATTTGTAAGATCATACATACCTATGATTTTGACTGATCCCCAGTATACATGTATTAAAGAAACCGGAAATAGATGTGTTCCCAAAAAGGCTCCCACGATCGGCCAAAGAGTCTCTCCGAGTCTCTCCTCTACCTCTAGGCCTGCTCCACCCACTTGGCTATCCTACCCTGGTTCATTTAGATGTGGGCACAACCGTTGCACCTGTTGCTCGGTGATGCACGTCACCAGATCTTTTACCTCGTTTGTCACTAACGTTACCTATACAATCAAACAATACATTAATTGTAATACCACATATGTGGTGTACCTGGTGTCGTGCATGACCTGCCGTTTACAGTACGTCGGCTGTACCACAAATCCACTAAAAGTTCGGTTGAGAAAACATTTATCTGACATCCCCCATTTTAACTCCAGAAACACCTCTGAAGTGTCCAGACATTGTGCTGAAGTACATCATGGCAGTTTTTCCTCTTTACAATGCACCGCAATTGAACGTGTCAACCCATCCAAGAGAGTAGGTGATTTGAAACAAAAGCTTCTTAATCGAGAAGTCTTTTGGATTCTCAAATTGTCTACACGAGTTCCTCTTGGTATGAATAAACGGCAGGATGTCATTCTTCATTATTAAATATAACTTTATTTATGTCATCGCTTATTCATCTTCACATGTTCCCCAGACGTCCATTAATATATACTGATTCATTCGTATATTTATGTCAATTTTTACATAGGACCCATCTGGTGATACATTTTTTAGATGTCAACTCGTATGTGGCTTCTTTACAGCCGATGTGCATGATTGGCATATATCTTTTCAATATGAAATTCAGTAATTCATGCCTGTTTATTCATTCATTTTTTTCTCATTTCTCCATACATCGGTCATTTATTATTTTCAGACATTATTCTTTTATGTAGTTACTATTATATCTGTATTTATCCACCTTTTTGATACTTGAAGTATACTTCTTATGTCTTTATACTGCCCCTGTTTACCTGTAAGGGGTTAATTCCTGCCGGTCACATGACCTGTGACCGGCCGTAATTACCTCACTGCCTATTTAAGCCAACTTGTAACATGCATTTGTTGTTACTTGTTCCTTCCTTGTCCTATGGATTAAACCCGATTTTACCTGCATTGAGCTGGATCCGATCTCTTTCATTTCCTCAATATGTCGATAGTATGGGACTGTTCTGTTCTGCTGTTTATGTTCCCTTTACTGTATTGTTTTTGTATTTGGCTTCCATAGTCGAAGTGCGCTTGTACTTACTTTGAAAATCGTAAATAAAGTTTAAAAAAAAAAATGCACCCCTCAAAGTATTCAAAATGACATTCAGAAAGATTAACTCTTTAGGTGTTTCACAGTAATAGCAGCAAAGTGAAGGAGAAAATTCAAAATAATTTTTTTTTTTTTATTTATTTTTTTTTTTTTACACTCGCATGTTCTTTTAGACCCAGTGTTTTAATTTTTAGAAGGGGTAATAGGAGAAAAAGCCCCAGAAAATTCGTAACAATTTCTCTCGAGTAAGGAAATACCTCATATGTGTATGTGAAGTGTTCGGCGAGCGCAGTACAGAGCGCAGAAGGGAAGAAGCGACAATGGGATTTTGGAGAATGAATTTTGTTGAAATGCTTTTTGGGTGTGTGACATTTAGGAAGCCCCTACTGTGCCAGAACAGCAAAAAAAAAATAAATGGCATACTATTTTGGAAACTACACCCTTCGAGGCATGTAACAAAGGGTCCAGTAAGTCTTAACACCCCACAGGTGTTTGACGACTTTTTGTTAAAATCGGATGTGTAAATAAAAAATAAAAAAATGTCACTAAAATGCTGGGTTTCCCCAAATTTTACATTTTCACAAGGGGTAATAGGAGAAAATCTCCCCAAAATTTGTAACCCCATTTTTTTCTGAGTATGGAAATACCCCATATGTGTATGTAAAGTGCTCTGCGGTCGAACTACAATGCTCAGAAGAGAAGAAGCGCAATTGAGATTTTGGAGAGAGTTTGTTCGGAATGGAAGTCAGGAGCCATGTGCGTTTACAAAGACCCCATGGTGCCAGAACAGTGGACCCCAACACACACACACGTGACCCCATTTTGGAAACTACACCCCTCACAGAATTTAAGGGGTGCAGTGAGCATATACACCCCACTGGCATTTGACAGATCTTTAGAACAGAGGGCTGTGCAAATGAAAAATTACATTTTCACGGATCACTGTTCCAAAAATCTGTCAGACACCTGTGGGGCGTAAATGATTACTGCACCCCTTATTACATTACGTGTGGGGTGTAGTTTCCAAAATGGGGTCACATGTGGGGGGGGGGTCAATTTTTCTGGCACTTTGGGGGCTTTGTAAACACACGTGGCCTTCAATTCCGGACAAACTTTCTCTCCAAAAGCCCAATGGTGCTCTCTCTCTTCTGGGCATTGTAGTGCACCCGCAGAGCACTTTACATCCACATATGGGGTATGTTCTTACTCAAAAGAAATGGGGTTACAACTTTTTGTGGGCATTATTCCTATTTTCCCTTGTGAAAATGAATAATTTACGGTAACACCAGCATTTTAGTGAAAAAAATGTTTCTCTTCATTTTCCCATGCAACTTTAAAGCGCAACTGTTATGAAATTTTTGTGTACAAAGGCTGTGCGCAGGTGTTGTGTACAGCAATTATTTTACCTCATATTTGCAGGCTTTCGTGACGCTAAAAAGTGCTTTTAATCAAAGCCACTGACGGTCGGATAGGCGTGGTGCGAGGTACGCGATGCCCCACTGCCGCCATGCCCACCCACACGCCCACTTTGTATCTAAGTGCTGGGACCGCTGTGTGATTGACACACAGGTCCCAGCACATGCGCCCTTCAACTAATGTAACGTGCGCGCTGCTGCGTGTCATCCAGCAAGCGCTTGCTCCCCCGCGCTCTCTGCACCTAGCTCTGCGCAGGCAAGGAGGTGAGGAGGACGACAGCGGCGGGAGCGAGCGCTTGCTGAATGACACGCAGCAGCATGCATGTTACATTAGTTGAAGGGCGCATGAACTGGGACCTGTGTGTCAATCACACAGCGGTCCCAGCACTGAGATACAAAATGGGCGTGGCATCGCATACCTCACACCACACCTATCCGACCGTCAGTGGCTTTGATTAAAAGCCATTTTTAGCGTCACGAAAGCCTGCAAATATGAGGTAAAATAACTGTTGTACACAACACCTGCACACAGTACAAAGGCTGTGTGCAGGTTATTACACTAAAATTTCATGACAGTTGCGCTTTAAAGAGGTTATCCACCATAAGGTGATTTTAGTACGTACCTGGCAGACAGCAATGGACATGCTTAGGAAGGATCTGCGTTTGTCTTGGGGCTAAATGGCTGTGTTGTGAGATTACCATAAAACTGTGGCTAGCTGTTTGTGAACTGGTATTTCCTGTTTGACATTTCTTTTTTTTCCACAACAAATCCCGCAATTCCATCATCCTCCCTCGCACACATCAGTCACCCCACCCATTCAAACATAAATGAGCTGCATCCATTCAAATCAGTGTGGTTTTCAATCAGGGTGCCTACAGCTGTTGATGATTGGTCTCTCCCACCAAGCGATCCCTCCACCCATTGAAGCAAACAGGCTCCCTGTCATCAGCTGACTAGTGAGTCAGGTCTCGGACGCACTGCAAGCTGGGAAAAATCTGAGACAACAGTCATTTTGTATGCTAGTAAAAATAAATATAGGAGTGAAAATCACAGAAGAATTGTGAGAAAACAGTCACACACAGGTACAGACACTACCGTATATATTCTCGAGTATAAGCCGAGTTTTTCAGCACGATTTTTCGTGCTGAAAACACCCCCCTCGGCTTATACTCGAGTGAACTCTCCACCCGCAGTGGTCTTCAACCTGCGGACCTCCAGAGGTTTCAAAACTACAACTCCCAGCAAGCCCGGGCAGCCATCGGCTGTCCGGGCTTGCTGGGAGTTGTAGTTTTGAAACCTCCGGAGGTCCGCAGGTTGAAGACCACTGCGGCCTTCGACATCATCCAGCCGCCTCTCACCCCCTTTAGTTCTGTACAGTACTCACCTTCGCTCGGCGCTGGTCCGGTGAGGAGGTCGTCCGGTGGGATAGTGGTTCCGGGCTGCTATCTTCACCGGGGAGGTCTCTTCTAAGCGCTTCGGGCCCGGACCCAGAATAGTCACGTTGCCTTGACAACGACGCAGAGGTACGTTCATTGCCAACGTACTTCTGCGTCATTGTCAAGGCAACGCCTCTATTCTGGGCCCGAAGCGCGGAGAAGAGGCGCCCCCGGTGAAGATAGCAGCCCGGAACCACTATCCCACCGGACCACCTCCTCTCCGGACAGTCCTGCAGCACCGGACCAGCGCCGAGCGGAGGTGAGTACTGTACAGAACTAAAGGGGGGTGAGAGGGGGCTGGATGATGTCGAAGGCCGCAGTGGTCTTCAACCTGCGGACCTCCGGAGGTTTCAAAACTACAACTCCCAGCAAGCCCGGACAGCCGATGGCTGCTGGGAGTTGTAGTTTTGAAACCTCTGGAGGTCCGCAGGTTGAAGACCACTGAGGGCGGATGATGAGAAGAGGATGATGACGGGGGGGTGTGGGATGATGAAGGGGGGTAGGGATGATGACAAGAGGATGATGAAGGGGGGGTGTGGGATGATGAAGGGGTGTGTGGGATGATGACAAGGGGATGATGAAGGGGGGGGATGTGTGGGATGATGACAAGGGGATGATGACAGGTGATGATGATGAGGGTCTGGATGATGACAGGCGGTGATGATGATGAGGATGTTAATGACGGGTCTGGATGATGACAGGGGGGGATGATGTATTTCCCACCCTAGGCTTATACTCGAGTTAATAACTTTTCCTGGGATTTTGGGTTGAAATTAGGGGTCTTGGCTTATACTCGGGTCGGCTTATACTCGAGTATATACGGTATATTATGATCTACACTAACTGTACAGCCCGTGGCATAGTCAAATAAAAAAAATTCTGGAATTCCCCTTTAAGAAAATTCGTCAAACACCTGTGGGGTGTTCAGGCTCACTATACCCCTTGTTACATTCCATATGGGGTGTAGTGTCAAAAATGGGGTCACACGTGGGTATTTTTTTTTTGCATTTATGTCAGAACCACTGTAAAATCAGCCACCCCCGTGCAAAGTACATAGTGCGCTCTGACTCCTGAGCCTAGTTGTGCATTCATAAAGCATTTTATGCCCACATATGGGGTATTTCCGTACTCAGGAGAAATTGCGTTACAAATTTTGGGGGTCTTGTTTTCCTTTTACCTCTTGTGAAAATAAACAGTATGGGGCAACACCAGCATGTTAGTGTAAATTTTTTTTTTACAAGGCTGGTGTAGACGCCAACTTTTCCTTTTCATAAGGGGTAAAAGGAGAAAAAGCCCCCCAAAATTTGTAGTACAAAAATACCCCATATGTGGCCCTAAACTGTTTCCTTGAAATACGACAGGGCTCTGAAGTGAGAGAGTGCCATGCGTATTTGAGGACTAAATTAGGGATTGCATAGGGGTGGACATAGGGGTATTCTACGCCAGTGATCCCCATACAGGGTGCCTCCAGCTGTTGCTTAACTCCCAGCATGCCTGGACAGTCAGTGGCTGTCCGGAAATGCTGGGAGTTGTTGTTTTGCAATAGCTGGAGGCTCTGTTATGGAGTAAGGGGGTGTATATATAGTATTTTACCCTTTATTATGTGTTAGTGTAGTATAGTTACAGTGTAGGTTTACAGTGTAGGCTTACAGTGTAGGCTTACAGTGTAGGCTTACAGTGTAGGCTTACAGTGAGTTTCCCCGCTAGGAGTTTGCGCTGCGACGGAAAATTTGCAGCAGCTCAAACTTGAAGCAGGAAACTCACTGTAAACCCGCCCATGTGAATGTACATTCACATCGGGGGGGGAACCTCCAGATGTTGCAAAACTACAACTTTCAGCAGGCACTGACAGACCTTGCTTGCTGGGAGTTGTAGTTTTGCAACAGCTGGAGGCACACTGGTTGGAAAACCTTCAGTTAGGTTCTGTTACCTAACTCAGTATTTTCCAACCAGTGTGCCTCCAGCTGTTACAAAACTACAACTCCCAGCATGTATTGATCGCCGAAGGGCTTGTTGGGAGATGTAGTGATGTAACAGCTGGAGGTACACAACTACAACTATTTGGGCATGCTGGGAGTTGTAGTTTTGCAAGATCTGAAGGGCCACAGTTTAGAGATCACTGCAGTGATCTCCAAACTGTTGCCCTCCAGATGTTGCAAAACTGAAAATCCCAGCATGCCCAGAGTGCAAACTGCTGTGTGAGCATGCTGGGAGTTGTAGTTTTGCAACATCTGGAGGGCTACAGTTTAGAGACCACTGTATAGTGGTCTCAAAACTGCAGCCCTCCAGATGTTGCTAGGCAACAACTCACCGGCTTCCATAGGATCTCCGCACCAGGGAGCCGCATTGCCGTCCTCTGCCTCCCGCCACCGATGGGTAAGTGGAACTCCGGCGCCGGTCACCCTCAGTTCCCCCGTTCAGCCCACCCACAGTAGTCCAGGCAGAACTTTAACACCCCCCCGATCTGCTATTGGTCAGCTGCTTATGACTGCCCAATAGCAGTGATAGGAAGGGTGGCACCCCTGCCACCTCACTACTATCCCTACAGGGGGATCGGGGATGTCTTGGACAACCCCGATCCCCCATATTTTCCGGGTCACTGGAGACCCGTATGACCCGGAATCGCCGGTGTGAATTCACCTGCGATCTGCGGCGATTGCCGACATGGGGGAATCTCAGGACCCCCCCGGGTCATTGGTATGGGATGCCTGCTGATAGATATCAGCAGTCATCCCGGTCTGGTCCCCATCCGGCGGGGACCGAAATTCCCAGGGGCATAAAGGTACGCCCTTGGGTCCATTTTCACCTTAAGGACTCAGCCCTTTTTTTGCAATTCTGACCACTCTCACTTTATGCATTAATAACTCAGATGCTTTTACCTTTTATTCTGATTCAGAGATTGTTTTTTTCATAACATTCTACTTTAACATACTGGTAAAAAAAATTATTATAATTTTTTTTTTTTACATGTACGCCTTGGAATGTGCAGTTTAACCTTATATTTTGATAGTTCGGACATTTACGCACGCTGCGATACCACATATGTTTATTTTTAATTACAGTATTTTAACCCCTTAAGGACTGAGCCCTTTTTTGCAATTCTGACCACTGTCACTTTATGCATTAATAACTTTGGGATGCTTTTACCGATTATTCTGATTCTGAGTTTTTTCGTGACATATTCTACTTTAACACAGTGGTAAATTTTCGTCGTTACTTGCATCCTTTCTTTATGAAAAATCCCAAAATTTCATGAAAATTTTAAAAATGTTTTTTCTATCTTTGAAACTCTCTGCTTATAAGGAAAATGGATATTCCAAATAAATTATATATTGATTCACGTATACAATATGTCTACTTTATATTTGCATCATAAAGTTTACATGTTTTTACTTTTGGAAGACATCAGAGGGCTTCAAAGTTCAGCAGCAATTTTCCAATTTTTCCCAAAAATTTCTAAATTGGAATTTTTCAGGGACCAGTTCAGTTTTGAAGTGGATTTGAGGGGTCTTCATATTAGAAATACCCCATAAATGACCCCATTATAAAAACTGTAACACCCCAAAGTATTCAAAATTACATTCAGAAAGTGTGTTAACCCTTTAGGTGTTTCATTGGAATACCAGCAAGGTGAAGGAGAAAATTCTAAATCTTCATTTTTTACACTCATGTTCTTGTAGACCCAGTGTTTTAATTTTTAGAAGGGGTAAAAGGATAAAAAGCCCCCCAAAATTTGTAACCCAATTTCTCTCGAGTAAGGAAATACCTCATATGTGGATGTCAAGTGCTCTGTGGGATTTTGGAGAGTAAGTTTTTCTGAAATGGTTTTTGGGGGGCATGTCACATTTAGGAAGCCCCTATGGTGCCAGAACAGCAAAAAAAAAAACAAAAAAAAAACACAACAACATGGCATACTATTTTGGAAACTACACCCCTCAAGGAACGTAACAAGGGGTCCAGTGAGCCTTAACATCCCACAGGTGTTTGACAACTTTTTGTTAAAGTTGGACGTGAAAATGATTTTTTTTTTTTTTCACAGAAATGCTGGTTTTCCCCCCAAATTTTTACAAGGGGTTATAGGAGAAAATGCCCCCCAAAATGTGTAACCCCATCTCTTCTGAGTATGGAAATACCCCATGTGTGGACGTCAAGAGCACTGTGGGCGCACTACAATGATCAGAAGAGAAGGAGTCACTAGGGATGTCCCGATACCGGTATCGGGGCCATTTCCATGGTATCGGGGACCGATACCGATAGATAGTGCAGCTGACCCAGTTTCTACCGCTGCTCACCATGTGAACATCAGCGCAATCTCTCCGGAGACATCGGTTTTGCCGCCAATGCAAATTCCCTGTTCTGCTCAATGGAGAAGAGAGAAATCTTGGCTCATACTACAGCAGCCGCCCCATTGTACACAAGGAACCATATATCAGCACGGTAAGCAGCGCCAGAAACCGCATCACCCTGGTGTCAGATTCCCTTTAAAATAAAAGTACTCGTACCTGGTACTAGAGATGAGCGAACTTACAGTAAATTCGATTCGTCACGAACTTCTCGGCTCGGCAGTTGATGACTTTTCCTACATAAATTAGTTCAGCTTTCAGGTGCTCCGGTGGGCTGAAAAAGGTGGATACAGTCCTAGGAGACTCTTTCCTAGGAATGTATCCACCTTTTCCAGCCCACCGGAGAACCTGAAGGCTGAACTAATTTACGCAAGATAAGGCATCAACTGCCGAGCCGAGAAGCTCGTGACGAATCGAATTTACTGTAAATTTGCTCATCTCTAGCGAGTACTAGAATTAAAGTAACGGTACTCAGTCTTTAAAAAATGGTATCGGGACATCCCTAGGAGTCACATTTGGCTTTTGGAAGGCAAATTTTGTTGAAATGGTTTTTGGGGGGCATGTCACATTTATGAAGCCCCTATGGTGCCAGAACAGCAAAAAAAAAAAAAAACACATTGCATACTATTTTGAAAACTACACTCCTCAAGGAACGTGGCAAGGGGTAAGGTGAGTCTTAACACCCCAAAGGTGTTTGACAAATTTACGCTAAAGTTGGACGTGAAAATGAAAAATTAGATTTTTTTCACTAAAATGCTGGTGCTACCCCAAATTTTACATTTTCACAAGGGGTAATTGGAAATACCCCATATGTGGATGTAAAGTGCTCTGCAGGTGAACTACAATACTCAGAAGAGGAGGAGCGCCATTGAGCTTTTGGTGAGATAATTTGGTTGGAATAGAAGTCGAAGGCCATGTGCGTTTACAAAGCCCCCGTGGTGCCAGAACAGTGGACCCCCCACATAAGACCGCACTTTGGAAACTACACCCCTCACAGAATTTAATAAGGGGTGCAGTGAACATTTACACCCCAGTGGCATTTGACAGATCTGATGAAAAATTTAAATTTTTTTCCTCATTTTCACATCCAACTTTAACGAAAATTTGTCAAACACCTGAGGGGTGTTTAGGCTCACTACACCGTGGTCCATTCCATGAGAGGTGTAGTTGCCAAAATGTGGTCACATCTGGGTATTTATTGTTTTGCATTTATGTCAGAACCGCTGTAAAATCTGCCAATCCCTGTGCAAATCAATTTAGATCTCAAATGTACATAGTGCGCTCTCACTCCTGAGCCTTGTTGTGCGTCCGCAGAGCACTTTACGCCCCCCATATGGGGTATTTCCGTATCCAGGAGAAACTGCGTTACAAATTTTGGGGGTCTTTTTTTTTCCTTTTACAGCTTGTGAAAATTAAAAGTATGGGGCAACACCAGCATGTTAGTGTAAAAAAAATTATTATTATTTTTTTTTTACACTAACATGCTGGTGTAGCCCCCAACTTTACCTTTTCATAAGCGGTAAAAGGAGAAAAAGCCTCCCAAAATTTGTAACGCAATTTCTCCCAAGTACGGAGATACCCCATATGTGGCCCTAAACGGTTTCCTTGAAATACAATAGGGCTCCAAAGCAAGATAGAGCCATGCGCATTTGAGGCCTAAATTGGGGATTTGAATCCGCCACACAAATACGCTACAGCAGTGTTTCCCAAACAGGGTGTCTCCAGCTGTAGCAAAACTCCTTGCATACCTGGACATTCAGTGGATGTCCGGCAATACTGGGAGTTGTTTTTCAAAAGCTGGATGCTCTGTTTTGGAAACTGGAGAACTGGGCTGACTTCGCTGTCGGTTACCGGCTGTACCGTAGGGAAGGGCTGCACCTCAATGGGGAGGGTGCAGCTTTGCTTGGGGAGAAGATGGCTAGAAGGGTGGAGGAGTGTTTAAACTAGGGACTTGGGGGGAGGGAACCTACAGCAAAGAGGGGGAAGATAGTGTAAATAGAGAGGTGGGAATTATAAATGTACCTGGGGGTGGAGCGGAGGGAGGGGTTAGAATAGTTAATAGGAATAGGCTTCATAGGAAAATAAAACTTACACCCTTGAATCCCATTAACCCCAATAACATAAAGGATGGAAATGTAAAGTGTATGTTCACAAATGCCAGAAGCCTAGCAAATAAAATGGGGGAGCTTGAGGCCTTGATACTGGAGGAACATATTGATATAGTTGGGGTCACTGAGACATGGCTGGACTCCTCGCATGACTGGGCTGTCAATCTGCAGGGGTTTACATTGTTTCGCAAGGATAGAATGAACAGAAAAGGTGGTGGAGTCTGTCTGTATGTAAGAAGTGGTATGAAAGTCAGTGTGAACGATGCCATAGTGTGTGATGATTCTGAGGAGGTGGAATCACTGTGGGTAGAATTACAAAAGGAGGGAAATACTGAAAAAATAATACTTGGTGTAATCTACAGACCCCCTAATATCACTGAAGAGATAGAAGTTCGGCTTCATAAACAAATAGAGAGGGCCGCCCGGGCAGGTACAGTGGTAATAATGGGAGATTTTAACTATCCAGATATAGATTGGGGTCCGGGGTTGGCTAAAACTACAAAGGGGCGACAATTCCTAAATTTATTGCAAGATAATTTTATGGGCCAGTTTGTGGAGGACCCAACAAGAAGTGATGCCTTGTTGGATCTGATCATTTCCAACAACGCAGAGCTGGTTGGTAATGTAACTGTGCGGGAAAACCTTGGTAATAGCGACCACAATATAGTTACTTTTCACAAAAAACGTAGAAAACAAAGACAGGCGGGGAAGGCAAAAACATATAACTTTAAAAAGGCAAACTTCCCTGGGCTGAGGGCTGCACTACAGGACATAGACTGGGGGAGGTGTTCTCAAATACTGATACAGAAGGTAAATGGGACATCTTTAACCCCTTCAGGATGGAGCCCATTTTGGCCTTAAGGACCGGAGCGTTTTTTGCACATCTGACCACTGTCACTTTAAACATTAATAACTCTGGAATGCTTTTAGTTATCATTCTGATTCCGAGACTGTTTTTTCGTGACATATTCTACTTTAACATAGTGGTAAATTTGTGTCGATACTTGCATCCTTTCTTGGTGAAAAATCCGTAAATTTGATGAAAAATTAGAAAATTTTGCATTTTTCTAACTTTGAAGCTCTCTGCTTGTAAGGAAAATGGATATTACGAATACATTTTTTTTTTGGTTCACATATACAATATGTCTACTTTATGTTTGCATCATAAAATTGACGTGTTTTTACTTTTGGAAGACACCAGAGGGCTTCAACGGTCAGCAGCAATTTTCCGATTTTTCACAAAATTTTCAAACTCAGTATTTTTCAGGGACCAGTTCAGGTTTGAAGTGGATTTGAAGGGTCTTCATATTAGAAATACCCCATAAATGACCCTATTATAAAAACTACACCCCCCAAAGTATTCAAAATGACATTCAGTCAGCGTTTTAACCCTTTAGGTGTTTCACACGAATAGCAGCAATGTGAAGGAGAAAATTGACAATCTTCATTTTTTACACTCACATGTTCTTGTAGACCCAATTTTTGAATTTTTAAAAGGGGTAAAAGGACAAAATTTTTACTTGTATTTGTAGCCCAATTTCTCTCGAGTAAGGACATACCTCATATGTCTATGTAGTGTTCGGCGGGCGCAGTAGAGGGCTCAGAAGGGAAGGAGCGACAAGGGGATTTTGGAGAGTACGTTTTTCTGAAATGGTTTTTGGGGGGCATGTTACCTTTAGGAAGCCCTTATGGTGCCAGAACAGCAAAAAAAAAAAACACATGGCATACCATTTTGGAAACTAGACCCCTCGGGGAATGTAACATGGGATAAAGTGAACCTTAATACCCCACAGGTGTTTCACGACTTTTGCAAATGTAAAAAAAAAAAAAAAAAAATTTTACCTAAAATGCTTGTTTTCCCCCAAAAAATGTATTTTTAAAAAGGGTAATAGCAAAAAATACCCCTAAAAATTTGAAGCCCAATTTCTCCCGATTCAGAAAACACCCCATATGGGGGTGAAAAGTGCTCTGCTGGCGCACTACAGGTCTCGGAAGAGAAGGAGTCACATTTGGCTTTTTGAACGCAAATTTTTCTCTGGGGGCATGCCGCATTTAGGAAGCCCCTATGGTGCCAGGACAGCAAAAAAAAAAACCACATGGCATACCATTTTGGAAACTAGACCCCTCGGGGAACGTAACAAGGGGTTAAGTGAACCTTTATACCCCACAGGTGTTTCACGACTTTTGCATATGTAAAAAAAAAAATTCTTTTTTACCTAAAATGCTTGTTTTCCCAAAAAATTTACATTTTTAAAAAGGGTAAAAGCAGAAAATACCCCCCAAAATTTGTAACACAATTTCTCCCGAGTACGGCGATACCCCATATGTGACCCTAAACTGTTGCCTTGAAATACGACAGGGCTCCAAAGTGAGAGCGCCATGTGCATTTGAGGCCTAAATTAGGGATTGCATAGGGGTGGACATAGGGGTATTCTACGCCAGTGATAACCAAACAAGGTGCCTCCAGCTGTTGCAAAACTCCCAGCATGCCTGGACAGTCAACGGCTGTCCAACAATACTGGGAGTTGTTTTGCAACAGCTGGAGGCTCCGTTCTGGAAACAGTGGCGTACCAGACGTTTTTCATTTTTATTGGGGAGGGGAGGGGGGCTGTGTAGGGGTATGTGTATATGTAGTGTTTTTTACTTTTTATTTTATTTTTTGTGTTAGTGTAGTGTAGTGTTTTTAGGGTACAGTCGCACGGGCGGGGGTTCACAGTAGTTTCTCGCTGGCAATTTGAGCTGCAGCAGAAAGTTTGCGGCAGCTCAAATTTGCAGCCAGATACTTACTGTAATCCTCCGCCCATGTGAGTGTACCCTGTACGTTCACATTGGGGGGGGACATCCAGCTGTTGCATAACTACAACTCCCAGCATGCTCGTTGGCTGTCGGTGACTGCTGAGAGTTGTAGTTTTGCAACAACTGTAGGCACACTGGTTATGTATCACTGAGTTTGTGACCTAACTCAGTGTTTCACAACCAGTGTGCCTCCAGCTGTTGCAAAACTACAACTCCCAGCATGTACGGTGCATGGTGTACGGTGACTGCTGAGAGTTGTAGTTTGCAACAGCTGGAGGCACACCGGTCGTGAAACACTGAGTTAGGTAAAAAAAAACTGAGTTTCACAACCAGTGTGCCTTCAGCTGTTGCAAAACTACAACTCTCAGCAGTCACCGACAGCCAACGGGCATGCTGGGAGTTGTAGTTATGCATCCAGCAGATGCACCACTACAACTCCCAGCATGCACTTTAGCTGTTTGTGCAAGCTGGGAGTTGTAGTTATACAACAGCTGAAGGTACACTTTTCCATAGAAAGAATGTGCCTCCAGCTGTTGCAAAACCATAAGTCCCAGCATGCCCATAAGGGAATGCTGGGAGTTGTGGTGGTCTGCCTCCTGCTGTTGCATAACTACAGCTCCCAGCATGCCCTTTTTGCATGCTGGGAGCTGTTGCTAAGCAACAGCAGGAGGCTGTCACTCACCTCCAACGATCCAGACGCTGCAGGTCAGTCCCGCCGCCGCAGCTGCTCCTGGGGCCCCGATCCCGCACCCGCTCACGTCCTCCAGAAGAGGGGCGGAGCGGGTGCGGGAGTGACACCCGCAGCAGGCGCCCTGATTGGTCGGCCGGTAATCCGGCCGACGAATCAGGGCGATCGTGAGGTGGCACCAGTGCCACCTCACCCCTGCAGGCTCTGGCTGTTCGGGGCCGTCAGAGACGGCCCCGAACAGCCAGTAATTCCGGGTCATCGGGTCACTGGAGACCCGATTGACCCGGAATCGCCGCAGATCGCTGGACTGAATTGTCCAGTGATCTGCGGCGATCGCCGACATGGGGGGGCATAATGACCCCCCTGGGCGATATGCCGGGATGCCTGCTGAACGATTTCAGCAGGCATCCGGCTCCGGTCCCCAACCGGCTAGCGGTGGGGGCCGGAATTCCCACGGGCGTATGGATACGCCCTCGGTCCTTAAGGACTCGGGATGCAGGGCGTATCCATACGCCCTATGTCCTGAAGAGGTTAAATCAACTCTAAATAACTATACAGCTAAATATATACCAAAGGGGAACAAATATAAACGACTAAAACTAAATCCTACATGGCTGACAAATGATGTTAAAAGAGCAATAAACAACAAAAAAATAGCCTTCAAAAAATTCAAATCTGATGGGTCAGCTATAACATTTACACAGTACAAGGAGCTTAATAAAATCTGTAAAAATGTAATAAAAACAGCAAAAATTCAAAATGAGAGACAGGTGGCCAAAGAAAGCAAAAATAATCCTAAATATTTTTTTAGATATATAAATGCAAAAAAACCAAGGACAGAGCATGTAGGACCCCTTAATAATGATAATGGGGAGGTTGTCACGGGCGATCAAGAGAAGGCGGAGCTACTGAATGGGTTCTTTAGTTCTGTATATACTAAGGAAGAAGGAGCTGACATTGGACAGGTCAGTGCTGGTAACACATCATGTAATGTACTGAACTGGCTTAATGTAGAGATGGTACAAGGTAAGTTAAATAAATTAAATGTAAGCAAATCTCCAGGGCCAGATGGATTGCACCCAAGAGTTCTTAGAGAGGTAAGTTCAGTAATATCTGTACCCCTGTTCATGATATTTAGAGATTCTCTGGCGTCTGGTATTGTGCCAAGGGACTGGCGCAAGGCGAATGTGGTGCCAATCTTCAAAAAGGGCTCTAGGTCTTCCCCAGGAAACTATAGACCGGTAAGTTTAACGTGCATTGTGGGTAAATTGTTTGAAGGACTTATAAGGGATTACATACAGGAATACATAGGGGATAATTGTATTATAAGTGATAGCCAGCATGGGTTTACTAAGGATAGAAGTTGTCAAACCAATCTAATTTGCTTTTTTATGAAGATGTGAGTAGAAGCCTTGACAGAGGAATGGCTGTGGATATAGTGTTTCTGGATTTTGCTAAAGCATTTGATACTGTCCCTCATAGACGTCTGACAGGTAAGTTAAGGTCTTTGGGTTTGGAAACCTTAGTTTGTAACTGGATTGAACACTGGCTCATGGATCGTACCCAGAGAGTGGTGGTCAATGATTTGTACTCTGATTGGTCCCCGGTAATTAGTGGTGTACCCCAAGGTTCAGTACTGGGCCCGCTGTTGTTTAATTTATTTATCAATGATATAGAGGATGGCATTAACAGCTCTGTTTCTATCTTTGCAGATGACACCAAGCTTTGTAGCACGGTACAGTCTATAGAGGATGTGCATAAGTTACAAGATGACTTGGATAGACTAAGTGTCTGGGCATCCACTTGGCAAATGAGGTTCAATGTGGATAAATGTAAAGTTATGCATCTGGGTAATAATAACCTGCATGCGTCATATGTCTTAGGGGGGAATAAACTGGCAGAGTCACTGGTAGAGAAGGATCTGGGTGTACTTGTAGATCACAGACTACAGAATAGCATGCAATGTCAGGCAGCTGCTTCCAAAGCCAGCAGGATATTGTCATGTATAAAAAGAGGCATGGACTCAAGGGACAGGGACATAATACTCCCCCTTTATAAAGCATTGGTACGGCCTCACCTGGAATATGCTGTTCAGTTTTGATCGCTTGTACATAAAAGGGACACTGTGGAGCTGGAAAGGGTGCAGAGACGTGCGACTAAACTAATATGGGGCATGGAACATCTTAGCTATGAGGAGCGATTAAAGGAGTTACAATTGTTTAGTCTTGAGAAGAGACGTTTAAGGGGGGATATGATAAACGTATATAAGTATATTAATGGCCCATACAAAAAATATGGAGAAAAACTGTTCCAGGTTAAACCCCCCAAAGGACGAGGGGGCACTCCCTCCGTCTGGAGAAGAAAAGGTTTAGTATAAAGGGGCGACACGCCTTCTTTACCATGAGAACTGTGAACTTATGGAACAGTCTACCTCAGGAACTGGTCACAGCAGGAAAAATTAACAGCTTTAAAACAGGATTAGATAAATTCCTGGAACAAAATAACATTAATGCTTATGAAGAAATATAAAATCCCATCCCTTCCCCAATATCGCGCCACACCCCTACCCCTTACTTACCTGGTTGAACTTGATGGACATATGTCTTTTTTCGACCGTACTAACTATGTAACTAGGCCATTTTTTATTTTTTTTGGGTGGGGGGGGACGGAGAGACTGTGTAGGGGGTATATGTATATGCAGGGTTTTACTTTTTATTTTGTGTAGTGTAGTGTTTTTAGGGTACATTCACATGGGGTGGGGGTGAGGCAAACCTCCAGCTGTTGCAAAATTACAACAGGTCTGTTCACCTACTGCTGTTGCTTAGGGCATGCTGGGAGTTCTAGTTTTGCAACAGCTGGATTTCCAACTACAACTCCCAGCATGCCCTTTGGTAGTGTGTGCATGTTGGAAGTTGTAGTTATGCAACAGCTGGATGCACACTTTTTGATATAAAAAATGTGCCTCCAGCTGTTGCATAACTACAACCCCCAGCATGCACAGATTACCAAAGGGCATGCTGGGAGTAATAGTTGGAACTCCAACTGTTGCAGAACTACAACTCCCAGCATGCCCTTGGGCTTTGCATGCTGCGAGTTGTTGCTAAGCAACAGCAGGAGGTGAACAGACCTCACCTCCTGCTATATCCTGCCGCCAGGACCACCACCGCTGCTGCCACCGATCCTGCTGCTCCTGTCGCCGCTCGTCGTGATTGGTCGGTCGTTCAGACAGATCATGCTGGTTAAGGGTCACCTTTTTTCCAGGTAACCAGAGACCCGATTGACCCAGAATAGCCACAAATCGCGCTCGGAATTGACCGGCGCTTGCCGACATGGGGGGGGGGGGTCTCAGGAACCCCCTGGGCGATATGCCGGGATGGCTGCTGATAGATATCAGCAGTCATTCCGTTCCGATCACTGTGTCCGGAGCAGCGGTGATCCAGGAAAGCTGCGCCATAAATTTTTACGGCGCATGTCCTTAAGGGGTTAAATATGGGAAAGGGGGTGTGATTCAAAACTTTTATTAGGTGGGGGGCTTATTCACTTTTTACTTTTTTTTTTGTCTCCATAGGGGGCTATACCATGCAATCTTTCAATTGCATACACTGTTCAATGCTATGCCATAGCATAGATGACTGCTAGGGCATGTTCCCACTGAGGAATTGGAGAGGAATTTACTTGAGTAATTCTGCTTGCTTATTCTGCTCCAAATCATTTAAAAATGAAAGCTCCATTGACTTTAATGGACTTTCCTCTGCCCTGTTAACACTGAGGAATTTCTGCTAGCAGAATTCTGACGCTGAATTCTGTTCTTCAGGCGGAATCCGCTTGTAAAAGCCCATAAAAGTCAATGGGCTAGATTTATCAAAACCTGTCCAGAGGAAAAGTTGCTGAGTTTCCCATAGCAACCAATCCGATTGCTTCTTTCATTTTGCAGAGGCCTTGATAAAAATGAAAGTAGCGATCTGATTGGTTGCTATGAGCAACTGGACAGCTTTTCCTCTGGTCGGGTTTTGATAAATCTCCCCCAATGGGCCTTATTTCTGAGGAAATCAGTTTCAAGTGGAATTCAAGCAAAAATGGCTGAAGTTCTTCCGCAACATTTTTTACTGCTCCTCCTCCTGAATTCTGCTTGAAATTTCTACTTTAATTCTGCTTCCATTCTGTTTTCATTCCTCTTCAATATCGCAGCAAGCAGTAAATGGAAGATTTCAACATTTTCCTGACCGAAATGATTCCTCTTCAATTCCTCAGTGTGAACATACTCTTCTCGGTGCTTCAGAGCACCGATCGGCCGACAAAGAGGCAGGTAAGGCCCTCCCCGCTGTCCTCTCAGCTGATTGGGACATCACGGTTTTACCATGATGGTCCCGATCAGCTCTATTGAGCTCACTGGCACGTTAACCCAGCATATTAAACTCCACAATCAACTTTGATCGCAGTGTCTAAAGGGTAAATGCCCAATCAGCGATGCCATGCATAAACCCTGGGTCCTGGCTGCTTAGAGCAGTCGGGACCCACCGGGTTTGAAGTGTGCTAACTCATGAGCATGCTTCAAAAACCGGTAACAGGACCAGAGCGTACAGGACGCAGGGCGTACCAGGACACAATGGCAAACTCATACACCCTGCATCCTAAACGGGTTAAGCCAGACTGATGTTCCTCTCACAACTGGACTTTGGGATTTAACCCCTTAAGGACTGAGCCCTTTTTCACCTTAAAAGGAGTAGTCCAGTGGTGACCCAGTGGTGAACAACGTATCCCCTATCCTAAGGATAGGGGATAAGTTGCAGATCGCTGGGGGTCCGACCGCTGGGGCCCCCTGCAATCTCCTGTAGACCGAAGACTCGGCCATTTTTTGCAATTCTGACCACTGTCACTTTAAACATTAATAACTCTGGAATGCTTTTAGTTATCATTCTGATTCCGAGATTGTTTTTTCGTGACATATTCTACTTTAACATAGTAGTAATATTTTGTGGTAACTTGCATCCTTTCTTGGTGAAAAATCCCAAAATTTGATGAAAAATTTGAAAATTTTGCATTTTTCTAACTTTGAAGCTCTCTGCTTGTAAGGAAAATGGATATTCCAAATAATTTTTTTATTCACATATACAAATATGTCTACTTTATGTTTGCATCATAAAATTGACATGTTTTTACTTTTGGAAGACACCAGAGGGCTTCAAAGTTCAGCAGCAATTTTCCAATTTTTCACAAAATTTTGAAACTCGCTTTTCAGGGACCAGTTCAGGTTTGAAGTGGATTTGAAGGGTCTTCATTTTAGAAATACCCCACAAATTACCCCATTATAAAAACTGCACCCCCCAAAGTATTCAAAATGACATTCAGTAAGTGTTTTAACCCTTTAGGTGTTTCACAGGAATAGCAGCAAAGTGAAGGAGAAAATTCACAATCTTCATTTTTTACACTTGCATGTTCTTGTAGACCCAATTTTTGAATTTTTGCAAGGGGTAAAAAGGAGAAAATTTTTCCTTGTATTTGAAACGCAATTTTTCTCGAGTAAGCACATATGTCATATGTTTACGTTAATTGTTCGGCGGGCGCAGTAGAGGGCTCAGAAGGGAAGGAGCGACAAATGGTTTTTGGGGCATGTCACCTTTAGGAAGCCCCTATGGTGCCAGAACAGCAAAAATAAAACCACATGGCATACCATTTTGGAAACTAGACCCCTCGGGGAACATAACAAGGGGTAAAGTGAACCTTAATACCGCACAGGTGATTCACGACTTTTGCATATGTAAAAAAAAAATTTATTTTTTTCTCCTAAAATGCCTGGTTTCCCAAAAATTTTACATTTTTAAAAAGGGTAATAGCAGAAAATACCCCCCAAAATTTGAAGCCCAATTTCTCCCGATAAAGAAAACACCCCATATGGGGGTGAAAAGTGCTCTGCTGGCGCACTACAGGTCTCAAGAGAAAGAGTCACATTTGGCTTTTTGAAAGCAAATTTTGCTCTGGGGGCATGCCGCATTTAGGAAGCCCCCATGGTGCCAGAACAGCAAAAAAAAAAACACATGGCATACTATTTTGGAAACTAGACCCCTCGGGGAACGTAACAAGGGGTAAAGTGAACCTTAATACCCCACAGGGGTTTCACGACTTTTGCATATGCATATGTAAAAAAAAAAATTATTTTTTTCTCCTAAAATGCCTGGTTTCCCAAAAATTTTACATTTTTAAAAAGGGTAATAGCAGAAAATACCCCCCAAAATTTGAAGCCCAATTTCTCCCGATAAAGAAAACACCCCATATGGGGGTGAAAAGTGCTCTGCTGGCGCACTACAGGTCTCAAGAGAAAGAGTCACATTTGGCTTTTTGAAAGCAAATTTTGCTCTGGGGGCATGCCGCATTTAGGAAGCCCCCATGGTGCCAGAACAGCAAAAAAAAAAACACATGGCATACTATTTTGGAAACTAGACCCCTCGGGGAACGTAACAAGGGGTAAAGTGAACCTTAATACCCCACAGGGGTTTCACGACTTTTGCATATGTATAAAAAAAAAAAAATTTTTTGTTACCTAAAATGCTTCTTTTCCCAAAAATTTTACATTTTTTAAAACGGTAAAAGCAGAAAATACCCCCCAAAATTTGTAACACAATTTCTCCCAAGTACGGCGATACCCCATATGTGACCCAAAACTGTTGCCTTGAAATACGACAGGGCTCCAAAGTGAGAGCGCCATGCGCATTTGAGGCCTAAATTGGGGATTGCATAGGGGTGGACATAGGGGTATTCTATGCCAGTGATTCCCAAACAGGGTGCCTCCAGTTGTTGTAAAACTCCAAGAATGCCTGGACAATCAGTGGCTGTCTGGTAATACTGGGAGTAGTTGTTTTGCAACAGCTGGAGGCTCCGTTTTGGAAACCGTGGCATACCAGACGTTTTCATTTTTATTGGGGAGGGGAGGGGAGGTGGGGCTGTGTATGGGTATGTGTATATGTAGTGTTTTTTACTTTTTATTTTATTGTGTGCCTGTGTAGTGTAGTGTTTTTAGGGTACAGTCACACGGGCGGGGGTTCACAGTAGTTTCTTGCTGGCAGTTTGAGCTGCGGCAGAAAATTTGCCGCAGCTCAAACTTGCAGCAGGATAATTACTGTAAACCTGTGAGTGTACCCTGTACGTTCACATTGGGGAGGGGGGGGGGAACATCCAGCTGTTGCAAAACTACAACTCCCAGCATGTACGGTCTATAAGTGCATGCTGGGAGTTGTAGTTTTGCAACAGCTGGAGGCACACTGGTTGTGAAACACCGAGTTTGGTAACAAACTCAGTGTTTTGCAACCAGTGTGCCTTCAGCTGTTGCAAAAGCTACAACCCCCAGCATGTACGGACAGCGGAAGGGAATGCTGGGTCTTGTAGTTATGCAACAGCTGGAGGCATACTACTTTGGCTGGGGATGCTGGGGATTGTAGTTATGCAACAGCTGGAGACACACTGGTTTGCTACTTAACTCAGTGTGCCTTCAGCTGTTGCAAAACTACAACTCTCAGCAGTCACAGACAGCCAAGGGGCATGCTGGGAGTTGTAGTTATGCAACCAGCAGATGCACCACTACAACTCCCAGCATGCACTTCAGCTGTTGTATAACTACAACTCCCAGCTTGCACAAACAGCTAAAGGTACACTTTTCCATAGAAAAAATGTGCCTCCAGCTGTTGCAAAACGATAAGTCCCAGCATGCCCATAAGGGAATGCTGGGAGTTGTGGTGGTCTGCCTCCTGCTGTTGCATAACTACAGCTCCCAGCATGCCCTTTTTGCATGCTGGGAGCTGTTGCTAAGCAACAGCAGGAGGCTGTCACTCCCCTCCTGCTGCTGCTCAGGGCACAGGTCAGTCCCGCCGCCGCTCCTGGGGCCCCGATCCCCTGGCGTCAATGTTGGGATCGGGGCCCCAGGAGCGGCGGCGGCGGGACTGACCTGTGCCCTTAGCAGCAGCAGGAGGTGAGTGACAGCTCCCTGGGTCTTCTTCCCGTACCCGCTCACGTCCTCCGGAAGAGGGGCGGAGCGGGTTGCGGGAGTGACACCCGCAGCAGGCGCCCTGATTGGTCGGCCGGGAAACCGGCCGACGAATCAGGGCGATCGTGAGGTGGCACCAGTGCCACCTCGCCCCTGCTGGCTATGGCTGTCAGAGACGGCCCCAAACAGCCTGTAATTCCGGGTCACCGGGTTACTGAAGACCCGATTGACCCGGAATCTGCCGCAGATCGCTGGACTGAATTGTCCAGCGATCTGCGGCCATCGCCGACATGGGGGGTCATCATGACCCCCCTGGGCAATATGCCGCGATGCCTGCTGAACGATTTCAGCAGGCATCGGGCACCGGCTCCTTAAGGACTCGGAAAAGGGGCCGTTTGAGTACGTCCTGCGTCCTTAAGGGGTTAATATTTACATATAACCACTTGCTCCGTATGTCGCCAGGCCAGACAAGAAAGGTCTTAAAGGGGTACTCCATTGGTAAACATTATTTTTAAATCAAAGTTCTTTTCTTTTTGAATTTCTTTTTTGTCTTGTAAACAGTGCTCTTTTCTGACACCAGATGCCCATATCAGGAACTGTCCAGAGCAGGAGAAAATCCCCATTGCAGCCTATGCTGCTCTGGCAGAGAGCACTGTGGACAAGACAAAAAATAATTTCCTCTGTAGTATACAGCTGCTAAAGAGTACTGAAAGGGTAAATATTTTTTAATAGAAGTAATTTAAAATTCTGCCTAACTTTCTGGCACCAGTTGATTTAAAAAAAAAAAAAAATAATAAAAAAAAAATGTTTTCCACCGGAGTACCCGTTTAAAGGAAATCTGTCACCAGTGTCACTTGCACTAACCTGTCATTACCAACAGGTAATGCAGGTGATGCTGGTGACAACAGTACTTACATTGTCCCGTTCCGTGGCAGGGATCTCCTGTAATCTCTTCCATTATTTTCGCTCCGGGCACCCGGCTTGGGGCACGGGCGGAGCTTACTGACGTCACCGCTGCTATTCTCTCACAGCGAGACCCAGCAGAGAACTCCCTGCTGGGTTCCGCTGTTAGAGCACAGCAGTGGTGATGTCTTTAAGCTCCATCCATGCCCCAAGTCGGGTGCCCGGAGCAAAGCTAACGGAAGAGATTCCAGGAGATCCCCGCCAAGGAATGGGACAAGGTAAATACTGTTGTCACCTGCACCACCTCTCGGTATCAACAGGTTAGTGCAGGTGACACCAGTGACAGATTTCCTTTAAGACCAATGCGTCCTTGGGATGCTATTTCATGTTAGCTGGATGGATAGGATACTTGTTAAATGAACACAATATAAATTCAGAGCCGGATGAAATCGGCCATACTAAGCCGCATAGATATTTTGTTTTTATTGTACATAAATAAATGTAACTTTCTTAAAGCATAACAAGAAGTGCAGTTGTTTGTTTCAGACTTGGGCCTAACCAAAATGTACAAAAAAAAAAGTTACAACAGCACTCTAGGTCAAAAAATGTAGGCTCTTAGCGCACTTTTTGATCAAAAATGTGGGGGACACATTTTGATCAAAAAGTGCGCTAAGAGCCACCATTTTTTGACCTAGAGTGCTGTTGCAACTTTCTTTTTTGTACATTTTCTATTTGCCACAGCAGCGGGCACCTGTGCATTAGGTTGTTGTGCTGGCTATTTTTCCTTTTGTTTTTACCTTGCGCCTAACCAAACCACAACAGAACTCCATGGCACCCAGCTGACCCTCTAACCTGTATCTCTCTTAACCCCTTAACGACGAGCGCTGTAAATGTACGGCGCTGCTAGGTGTGTCACTTCGCGCACAGCGCCGTAAATATACGGCACTGTGTTTCTTGATCACCGCGTCACCGGTCGCGGTGATTGGAACGGGATTGACTGCTGATATCTATCAGCAGCCATCCCAGCATATGGACATACCCCTTGTCGGCCAATTATAACCAGCGAATCACAGCTTTTCCGGGCTGATCGGGTGACCCAATAGCCCGGAAAATAGGGATGATACCCTGCGATTGGCCGATCTGCGAATCACAGGGCAGGGGTCAAAGTTGAGATCCCCGCTCTGGAAGTCCGGGCAGAGCGGGGCAAAATTGGTGGCGGCAGACAGCGGGGGACCAGCAGCAGACAGCAGGGGACCGGTGGCAGACAGCAGGGGGGAGGACCGGCGGCAGCAGAATGCAGCAGTGAAAATCTGGTAAGTGATCTTCACTGCTGCATTGTAGTTTCACAACTACAACTCCCAGCATGCCCAGATAGCCAAAGGCTGTCTGGGCATGCAGGGAGTTGTAGTTTTGCAACATCTGGAGGGCTACAGTTTGGAGACCACTGTATAGTGGTCTCCAAACTGTAATTCCAGATGTTGCAAAACTAAAACTCCCTGCATGCCAAGACTGTCCAGGCATGCTGAGCGTTGTAGTTCAGTAACATCTGAAGGGCCAGATGTTGCAAAACTACAACTCCCAGCATACCCTTCGGCTCTCGGGGCATGCTGGGAGTTGTAGTTTTGCAACAACTGAAGGCACACTGGTTGGGAAACACTGTCTGTTTCCTAACTCAGTGTTTCTCAACCAGTGTGCCTCCAGCTGTTGCAAAACTACAACTCCTGTCTGTCAGTGCATGTTGGGATATGTAGTTTTGCAACAGCTGGAGGTTTGCGCACGCCCCCCCCATATGTGATTGTACAGGGTACATTCACACGGGCAGGTTATACAGCGAGTTTCCCGCTTTAAGTTTGCGCTGCAGCAAATTTTCCGCCACAGCCCAAACTCCAAGCGGGAAACTCGCTGTGAACCCCCGCCTATGTGAATGTACCCTAAAAACACTACACTACACCTACACAAAATAAAGGGTAAAACACTACACATACACCCACCTATACTGCACCCCCACCCCCCAATAAAAAATTTAAAACGTCAGTACGTCATACGGCAGTGATTCCAAAACGGAGCCTCCAACTGTTGCAAAATAACTCCCAGTATTGCCGGACAGCCATTGACTGTTCAGGCATGCTGGGAGTTTTGAAACAGCTGGAGGCACCCTGTTTGGGGAACACTGCCGTGTCCATCCCTATGCATATCCCTAATTTAGGCCTCAAATGCACATGGTGCTCTCTCACTTCGGAGCCCTGTTGTATTTCAAGGCAACAGTTTAGGGCCACATATGGGGTATTTCCGTACTCAGGAGAATTTGCCTAACAAATTTTGGGGGGCTTTTTCTCCTTTTACCCCATATGAAAAGGTAAAGTTGGGGTCTACACCAGCCTGTTAATGTAAAAAAATATATATATATTTTTACACTAACATTTTATACTTTTCATTTTTACAACAGGTAAAAGGAAAAAAAGACCCCCAAAATTTGGACGGAAATATCCCATATGTGGGTGTAAAATGCTCTGTGGGCACACAACAAGGCTCAGGAGTGAGAGCGCACTATGTACATTTGAGGTCTAAATTGGTGATTTGCACATGGGTGGCTGATAGTTACAGCGATTCTGACAAACGCAAAACAATAAATCACCCACATGTGACCCCATTTTGGAAACTTCACCCCTCACGGAACATAACAAGGGATATAGTGAGACTTAACACGCCACAGGTGTTTGACAAATTTTTGTTAAAGTTGGAGGTGAAAATGAAAAATATGATTTTTTTTTCACTAAAATGATGGTGTTACCCCAAAGTTTTTATTTTCACAAGGGGTAATAGGAGAAAAAGCCCCCCAAAATGTGTAACACCATATTTTTTTTTGAGTATGGAAATACCCCATATGTGGATGTAAAGTGCTCTGCAAGCACACTACAGGGCTCAGAAGAGAGAAGGGGCGCCATTGGACTTTGTGAGAGAGAATTTGGCTGGAATTGTATGCCATGTGTGTTAAAGCCCCACATGGTGCCAGAACAGCAGAAACCCCCCACATGCGACCCCATTTTGGAAACTACACCCCTCACGGAATCTAATAAGGGGTACATTGAGCATTTACGCCCCACAGGTGTCTGACAGATTTTTGGAACAGTGGTATGTGAAAATGAAAAATGTACGTGGCGTTCAAAAAAATTTCAAAGTCCAAAATTGTGTATTTTTGGTCACTTTTTATATCATGAAAAAAATGAATAAAAAGTGATCAACAAGTTCGATCAATACAAAAATGGTACCACTAAAAATTTCAGATCACGGCTAGAGATGAGCAAACTTACAGTAAATTCGATTAGTCACGGACTTCTCAGCTCGGCAGTTGATAACTTTTCCTGCATAAATTAGTACAGCTTTCAGGTGCTCCGGTGGGCTGGAAAAGGTGGATACATTCCTAGGAAAGAGTCTCCTAGGAATGTATCCACCTTTTCCAGCCCACCGGAGCACCGGAAAGCTGAACTAATGTATGCAGGATAAGACATCAACTGCCGAGCCGAGAAATTCGTGACGAATCGAATTTACTGTAAGTTCGCTCATCTCTAATCACTGCGCAAAAAATTAGCCCTTATACTGCCCCATATGCGTAAAAATAAAAAAGTTATATGGGTCAGAAGATGACAATTTTAAACATACAGATTTTCCTGCATGTAGTTATGATTCTTTTCAGAAGTACGAAAAAATCAAACCTATATAAGTAGGGTATAATTTTAATCGTATGGACCTACAGAATAAAGGGAATGTGTCATTTTTACCGAAAAAATTTACTGCGTAGAAACAGAAGCCCCCAAAATTTACAAAATGGCATTTTCTTTTTTTCAATTTTGTCTGCGACATGGCACAGACAAAGATGCGCCAAAAAAAAACGACAAAACAAGTCGGGTTTACAATAGTAAATGAGGGCCATTATATATGGTAAAATCTTCTTCCTGACCATCTTCGGGGGGACGTTCCTGCCTGCAAGGATGGTGAGGATATGAAGTTGGTAAGTCTCCCCTGGACGGGGAGCTATACTTACCTAGCCCTGTCTTCACCGGCTGTAAACATGCCCCCTTAGCGGGATTAACAGCCCACGTCACGTCTGCTACCTAAGCATACAGAGCAGAGTGAGGACCCAGGCTGTCAATAACCCTGAGGGGGCATGTTTACAGCCCAGCCCAGGGGACTACTTATGGGGTCAAGCTGGGGAAACTTACTAAGGCTGGGTTCACACCACGTTTTCTTAAATACGGCTCCCGTATACGGTTGGGAGGAGGGGGCGGGGGTAAATTGCGGCGCCCGCACTCAGCCGTATTCGGGAACCGTATTTAATGCAAGTCTATGAGCCGACCGGAGTGAACCGCAGCCTCCTCTCGGCTTCGTTTTCGGCCGTATGCGGTTTCCCGACCGCAGGCAAAAACGTGGTCGACCACGTTTTTTGCCTGCGGTCGGGAAACCGCATACGGCCGAAAATGAAGCCGACCGGAGGCTGCGGTTCACTCCGGTCGGCTCATAGACTTGCATTAAATACGGTTCCCGAATACGGCTGAGTGCGGGCGCCGCGATTAAGCCCCGCCCCCTCCTCCCAACCGTATACGGGAACCGTATTTAAGAAAACGTGGTGTGAACCCAGCCTAACTTCACATCCTCACCATCCCTGCAGGCAGGGACATCCCCTGGGGATGGTGAGGAAGAAGATTTTACCATATATAATATGTTGCCACCTGTTATATATGGTAAGGTCTCATTATTGGGTCCCTTTAATGTATCATAACTGCAACTCCCAGCATGCGTTGACAGTGACAGCCTGCAGTATGTTAGAAGTTGTAGATCTACCACATCTAGAGGTTGGAGAACACCATAGATGATAAAAGGGATTGAGATATATAGAACAGGTATTGAATCTACTCAATGGGAAGACATCAAAGACTAGTGTTTACAAAACTACAACTCTCAGCAAGCTTGGACAGCCTGAGGCTGTATTGAGGGAGTTGTAGTCACAGGTTGGAGAATGCTGCCATAGACCATAAAGAGTCCATAGGAGTTCAGCCTATACAATGGGAAGAATAGTTCCAAATACAGTGTGTCTCAAGCTGTTGCAAAACTACAACCCCCAGCATGCCCAGACAGCCATAGGCTGTCTGGGCATGCTGTGAGTTGTAGTTTTGCAACAACTGGAGGCTTACTGGTTGGGAAGCTCTGATCCATCTCCTCAGTGTGAACACAGCCATCCATTCCTATTCTGATGGGATAAGCTACATTGCCTGTTAAAAAATGCAGCTGCCACCTCGTACCCCCATTACTCTAGCCAGGGAAATACACATTGGAAGGGTACTGCTCAACAACTTGTTAACACGATAAACTATTTGTCTCGTTCACAATTTTCACCCAAACAGAAGGTCATATGCCAACAATTCGCCAAGTCAGAACGCTGTAAACAGCTCACCATCCCCCACCAGCCGCATTCCACAGCCAGAACATTCAGGAACGTACCACACCTCACGCATGCGCACTACTACTCTGCAGCAACAATATTGGCTGCGCAACAAGGCCTTCCAGACCCTAATCGACTATATCCCTCCGCCAGCCTACTGACGGATCTACACGTACTGAAGGTCGTTTACGTACCGACACTTAAAGTTGGACAACATTTTAGGACGCCTTATTTCACCTTTATATATCCTGTATTCAGTACCTTCTGCGTATGTAGGGCTCATTTTTTGTATAAAGACTCTGTATACGGTAAGTTCTGACGGCACTACTTTGCTAATTAATTCAGGTTGGTTTCACACAGTGCGCTGTCATTGGGCGGAGGAATACCCACTGCGCAGTATGACTGTATATAAAACGTTTCTGAGGCGTTTTTCAGCAGACTTACGGAAGAGCAAAACAGGTTTAGGGTTTGCGGTGGAGCTGGCTGGTTTGGGAGTGTTTGTTGTTTAGTATTTATGTAGCTATTGCTTATTATTATAAGGAGCCTGATGTGGGTAGCTGTCTTGTATCTGTGTTCTGCTTGTAATAATGCTTTGTTGGGAGGTTGTACATTGTAGGGCATTTGGTGATACTTTTGGATAAAGGGTTTGGTGTTTTTGTGTAGAGATGTTTTTATTGTGTTTACACTAACTGTAGCAAAGTTTTAATCTAGACTGTCATTACTATGTGACTGTCATATCCTAATACAGTTGTGTTCCTGTCCTGTTATGTCTCCATAAAAGGCTTGATTCTTTGAATAGCTGTCAGACAGGTGTAGAACAAGTTGGCTAAGAAGATTCAGGAATGGAAGCTTTGTAGTCAGCGTAAGAGACAAAGATGAAAATACAAGGTCACAAGACTAGAACAGTGAACAAGCAGATCTCAAGAAGAATAGAATATAATGAAGGCTTAGTCGTGCAAAGGAAACCTCAGGAAGGTAGCAATGGTTAAACCTAGGTTGAAGATACACAAGATTGCAATAGACAAGAGAGAAGTTTAAGGATCAAGATTGAAAACTACTGAGGGATAGAACAGATGAAACTTGGAAATACTACTGGAGACTTAAAAACAAACAGAAGGTTAGTCTAAACATGGGAAAGCAAGAAAGAACATAGAAGGCTAGACAAGGTCTGCTAATGACAAGGGAGGGTAACTCTACCGGTGCGAAGTATAAAATGGCTGGTTGGATAACTCATTATAAAGAGAAGACCTTTTAAGGAGAAGAGAACTTATATATTAAAAGTAAATGACAAGAAAATAATTGTAGATTAATGTTTTACTGAAGACTTGGTAGTTGAGAGAATCTCCTCCTAGGTTTAATCCACTATAGTGAGTGGGTCAGATGAAGAATTCAAGACTGAAGATTATATGAATGATAGCTGCATTATACAGTGAAGTAGTTCTTAGGCAATGAAGGCAGGGAAGTATAGATTCTTCATTGAAGGAGGAAGACTTTAGAAGAATGTCAAGTAAGAAGCAGGATCACAGGCTCTTACAAAAAAAGACAGAAAACAACCAAGGACTAACGCTACAGACTAGTAACGTTGCTAGGCAAGATTGCCAGTGGACTTAGGATTCCAATTGCATGTCTTTGATATATCTTTAACTGGAAGATTGGGCCGGAGGAATGCCAGAATTGATTGCCACTGTAATTCGTAATGAAAAGTTCTTGAAATACTAGGTGTTTGTGCCAGTTGGTGAATGAGCTGCCGGTCATTGGCAAATGAAAATCAGAAAATTTGAGCAGATGTCCAGAATGAGTGGGATAGAGTCCCTAAATACGTTCAGAGGTGCTCTGAGGGAGTTGCATAGATGGTGGATTCTTCTAGTCTTTGGTCCTCAGAAGATAGAAATACATCTTCTTTTATAGATGTCCGTTCTAAATGTACCCACAGCTAGCATTTCTTTGTAAGTAAGGGCCTTTTGGGGGTGGGGGCTGGGGTCAAAACTTCCGGCTTTTGTTTTTCAGGCTTCTTTCTTTCTAGTGCCATCTCCTATTGCTTTCAGTGTATTATTTCCAGTTGAAAACAGAGAAACATGTGGACTTGGTTCAAGAGCCAGAACATCATTTACTGTGTAGATAGCTGTTATGGGAAAGTTACAAAGTGGATCAGCAACCTCTAGTGGAATTTGGTAAGACTATCTCTATGGGTTTAACAGTCTAGTAGCAGTATTGCAATAAAACTTTTGTTTGGTTTAGTGACAGTTGACAATCCTTGGTTTTATTGTTTGGAATTGGGGGGGGGGGGGGCATAAAACTTTCTCCTCTAAAAAAAATTTCAGATATTCATAGTCTCTCACGAGGAAGTCAGATCTACATTTCTTTAAGAGACTGGAAAGGTGCATTGCTCAGGTATCTCAAAACGAATTCTCCTTACAATATACAAAAGTGGATTTGGGGTGTTAGCCAGAACATAATTGAATGTGTAGGTATCAGTTGTGGGAAAATAAAGTGGATCAGCAACCTGTAGTGGAATATGGGAAGACTTTACTTCTCTATGGGTTTAATGGAGAGTCTTATTTAGTAGAAATACTGCAATACAATTCTTTACTGGTTTAGTGGCAGTAGACAACCCTTGGTTTTACTCTTTGGAAAGGGGGGGGGGGGTGCTCATAAATCTTTCTCCAAGTTTTGCAGATATTGATGATCTCTTATGAGGACAGTTCTTTGAAAAAAAAAAAAAACGGAATGGTACATTGCTCAGGTATCTCAAAATTAATTCTCCTTAAATATACGAAGTGGATTTGGTGCGTGAGCCAGAACATGATTTACTATGTAGGTAGCAGTTATGGAAAATTACATAAAGTGGATCAGCAACCTCTAGTGGAATATGGTAAGACTTTTTCTGTGGGTTTAATGTAGTCTTATTTAGTAGAAATACTGCAATATAACTTTTGTTTGGTTTAGTGACAGTAGACAATCCTTGGTTTTAGAGATGAGTGAAGTTACAGTAATTCGGTTTGTCACGAACTTCTCTGCTCGGCAGTTACTGACTTTAGCCTGCATAAATTCAGCTTTCATGTGCTCCGGTGGGCTGGAAAAGGTGGATACAGTCCTAGGAGAGTCTCCTAGGACTGTATCCATCTCCTAGGACTGTATCCACCTTTTCCAGCCCACCAGAGCACCTGAAAGCTGAACTAATTTATGCAGGCTAAAGTCAGCAACTGCCGAGCCAAGAAGTTCATGATGAATCAAATTACTGTAACTTCGCTCATCTCTACTTGGTTTTGTTTGGAATTGGGGGGGGGGGGGGGTGTTGTGTAATAAAGCTTTCTCCTCTAAACAATTTTTCAGATATTCATAGTCTGTTATGAGGAAGGCAGATCTACAGTTCTTTAAGAGACTGGAAAGGTGCATTGCTCAGGTATCTCAAAACTAATTCTCCTTACAATATACAAAAAAGTGGATTTGGTATTTGAGCCGGACATAATTTACTGTGTAGATAGCAGTTATGGGAAAATTACATAAAGTGGATCAGCAACCTCTAATGGAATATGGTAAGACTTTATTTCTCTGGTTTTAATGGAGAGGCTTATTTACGAGACTTACTGCAATACAATTGTTTGGTTCAGTGGCAGTAGACAAACCTTGGATTTAAAACTCTTGGGGTGGGGGTGGGGGGGCAGTTCATAAAACTTATTCCAAGTTTTGCAGATAATGATGGTCTCTTATGAGGACAGGTCTTTCAAAAACTGGAATGGTACATTGCTCAGGTATCTCAAAATTAATTTGCCTTACAATATACAAAAAGTGGATTTGGTAGGAGAGCAGAACATATTTTGTTGTGTAGATAGCTGTTGTTGGAAAATTGCATAGTGGAATATGGTAAGACTTTTTTTATATTTTTTTTTCTCTGGGTTTAAGGGAGAAAATTATTTAGTAGAAATCCTTCAATACAACTCTAGTTTGGGTTAGTGGTTGTAGACAACCCTTAACTGTAAATTATCTTGTACACTTTGGAGTGGGGGGGGGGGGTTCATAAAACTTTCTGCTCTAAAAATTTTTCAGATATTCATAGTCTCAATTATGAGGAAGGCAGATCTACAGTTTAAGAAACCGGAATGGTACACTGCTCAGATATCTCAAAATAAATTTTCCTTAAAATATACAAAAAAGTGGATTTGGTATGAGAGCCAGGACATCACTTACTGTGTAGATAGCAGTTATGGGATAATTACATAAAGTGGATCAGCAACCTCTAGTGAAATATGGTAAGACTTTCTTTATCTATGGGTTTAATGTAAAGGCTTATTTAGTAGAAATCCTGCAATACAATTCTTGTTTGGTTTAGTGGTTGTAGACAACCCTGAACATAAATTTTCTTTGTACACTTTGGGAGGATTTATAAAACACTCTCAAAGATTCTAGATTCTATAGGGCGAGAAGCTTTAAAAGGTTTCAAACTTTTTTTGTAGCATTGTACTTAATATATGTGTACAGTACTCTCTTCTGTTAACATGGCTTAATAAATTAGATGCTAAAAATGTACTTGCTAATTCAGTGGCTGAACTGCCTTAAAGTAATCTCTTATGGTGTAGGGTGGTGGTCTCCAAACTGGCCCTCCAGATGTTGGAAAAACTACAACTCCCAGCATGCCAACTGGGCATGTCTGGAGTTGTAGTTTTGCAACAGCTGGAGGGCTACAGTTTGGAGACCCCTGCTGTAGGGTGTAATGTTATGTCAATCTTGTACAGATTAGAAGTGATTAACTTAAAGGGGTACTCCGGTCCTAAGATATCTTATCGCCTATACAAAGGATAGGGGATAAGATGTCTGGTTTGCGGGTGTCCCACCTCTGGGGACCCCTGCAGTCTTTCATGCAGCACCCTGCTATCTGCCTCTGGAGCAAACATCGCTCGGGGTCTGAATCACGAGGGCCGGAGTATTGTGACATCATGCTCCACCCCTTCAATGCAAGCCTATGGAAGGGGGCGTGACAGCTGTCACACCCCCTCCCATAGGCTTGCATTGAAGGGCTGGAGCTAAGACGTCACGATACTCCGGCCCTGTGATTGATCATACCCAGAGCGATGTTTGCTCCGGAGGCTGATAGCCAGGTTGCTGCATGAAAGGTCCCCAGCGGTGGGACCCCCGCGATCAGACATCTTATCTCTATCCTCTGGATAGTGGATAAGAGGTCTTGGGGCTGGAGTACCCCTTTAAACTTATAGAACATAACTTTTGTAGAACTTGCAATCACTTTTAGGCCTTCGCTTGTGATGAATTTCTCATTCAAAAGTACTGGTTGTATTTATGTAGCAAAATTAGGAAAAAGTAAAACTAGTTTTCTTAAACACTTGTTTAATATGTTGGGTGTCTTATTTCTGGTCAAAGGGGTTGGGGCTGTGTGGCAACATCTTTTTGTCTAGACTTTTTCAGATTCGTCTTTTGAACCAAATCGGTAACTAGAAAGGTGCTTGGCGTACTATCATTTTAAGGTATTTCTGCCAATTGGATGAGTGAGAATAGTTATCTTTTGTGCTATAAAATCAGTTGCCTGGAATATGGAGTGTATGGGAAAGCAGCTCGGGCCAGATGTCTTGTGCATACCGCACTTCTTGATGGTACAAAGCCTCTTCTAAAATTCCAAATGAAGCAATAAAGAGAATCTTGATTTAAAATACAAACCTGTATTTTAAAGGTTAATTTGTTTCCAAAGACTTCTACTCAGTCTTCTACCATTAAAGGCTAATATGATGTATGAAGATTTAAATGTGTTCAGTGAAAAAGCCAAGAAGTATGAAAGATATTATAAAATATCCAGAGTACAGATATGATCACTATTAATCCTATTTAAAAAAATCTAAAGAATTTTAGAATGGAGGTGGAATGGAATCCCAATCTAGTGAAAGTAGATGATTACACAGCTACAGGCTGAATGGGGGTGTGTGATTTGCTCATCCAAGACAGGTATGTGAGACTGAATACTAGTTCACCAGTCTTAGGAATTGGAAACGGCATCTTTAACAGATAAGTGTTGATACTTGTTCACTTTGCATGTTACCAAGAGGTCACTAACTGCAATTGGCCTAAAACCATTAATGTAAATGTGTTCATTCCGTTCTGTTCATTGCTCATTTTCACTTCTCGTTTTACTTTCACTGGATCACTCTTAACATATTACTGCTTGTTTATACAATAAATCTACAAAAATCTAAAGCTGTTAATCTAATTAGCGGCAATATTAACAATTCTGGCAGGTGGGAGATTTGCATTTGTCTGGTTCCTTTTTTCTTTAATATTAGATTGAAAACCTGCCTGTGATGGAGCTGAAAATATGACCTGGCAAGTGAAGAGAGAATTTTTTTTTTTATGGTATTGGATATTTAATGTTTATTTAAAGGAGTAGTCCACTGGAACTTTATTTTTATTTATTTTTTTAACTGGTGCCAGAAAATTAAAGACTTGTAAATTACTTTTATTAAAAAAATCTTAATCTTTCTAGTACTTATAAGCTTCTGTATGCTCCACAGGAAGTTTTCTTCTCTTTGAATTTCCTTTTGATCTGACCACTGCTCTCTGCTGACACCTCTGTCCATTTTAGGAACTGTCCAGAGCAGGATAGGTTTGCTATGGGGATTTGCTCCTACTCTGGACAGTTTCTAAAATGGACAGAGGTGTCAGTACAGAGCACTGTGGTCAGATATAAAGGAAATCCAAAAAGAACTTCCTGTGGAGCATACAAAAGCCTAAGTACTAGAAGTAACTTACAAAAACTAACTTTCTGGCACCAGTTAATAAAAAAAAAAATGAAGTGCAAAATGTAAGGACCTAAAATTTAGCTGGTGTAATTCAGCTTGCTTTATTTTACAATTATCTAACATTAAGGCTTGTGGGTTATTTCATGCATTAGACTGGGGAATGGGCAACTGTCTCAGATTTTCTTTTCAGAAACATCATGGTGTAAAGTCAAAGCAGAACTTGCATTCCTGGGAACTTGGCATCTGAGGGGGGAAACGGCTTGCTAGGCTTGGCTCTGTCTCCTCGTTTTCCATGCAGTTTGGCATGTTGCGTTTTTTGTGAGGTGACGTTCTGAGAATCTTTTGGCAAATGGCACATTGGGATGGGGCATGGGGAAATTCCACAACTTGTCCAGCTTGATTTTTACAGACATCATAGAAAGGTGCTTGGAGTCTGTAGCAGGTAATGTGCAATGTGTGCATGAATCTCCTCATCTTTGTAGATCTTGTCTATACTCTATGGCATGTCCTCACAATTCCCTTTATGGGCACTAAATGGTATGTGAGCAACTGCTTCATGTCTGTCACATACCCTGTGTGCGTGAAAGCATTGTTGTAAACTACACTCGGGTTGGGTGGGTTTCGTGTTCTGCTTTTTTCCAGAAACCCCTGAACAGTCGTGTTTTGTGAAGTGAATCAAACAGAAAATAGTGGCAAGTGAACATATTAGTAAACTTCTTGGCAATACAGAGATGTTAAATATGAATTCATCTAGTCCACAATAGTCGGCAAATAAAACACGCTTGGTGTTGAAACTAGTTTTGTGAAGCCTTTTGGAAAGGAAGTTTCTCTAGTCTGTATCCCACAGATGTACACCTGGAATCGAAGATACTTGGGGGACTGATGGAACAATGTAAGGGTAAAATCTGTCAGTATTGTCTTCACCATAATGCTTAGAAAATCCACTGTCTGCAGTGAGGTTGGTTCTTATAGTTCTCTTCACGTTTTAGATTCTCCTTGTAGAAAAGCCCATTATGTGTTCAATATTAACACCAATTGTGATCCCAGCACGTTGGTTATTTTCCTAATTTTGCTTTTCAGAGGTACCAACTGGCCATTATGATTAACACACCTTTTCTTGTTATAGCATTTCTAACATTTAGCTCTTGCCATTTTTTTTTTTTTTATATTTTGGTGGGGGGGGTGCTAACCATACAGCTTGTCTCCTGATTCTCTTACAGGTTGAGGCTCCAGTTCAAAGACTTTAAGAATAGTGCTTCTATATTATAAAATAATTCAGGGCGGGTTCTTAGTTGTGACTTTTGCTTTATACAAAAGGAAGTACTCGTCTTCATTTTTTACAAAGTTGCAGAGCTGTCTTGTTGCCATAGGAACAAACGTATGTATTCAACTAATAAAACTGGGTAGTATTGATGAGTCATCTTAATCAGATCCACAAAGATACAGTAAGGAGTTTTATACCAACTATCCATCTCATTCTTTAATAATTAGTTGCTCCTACTTTACTTGATCTGTCCTTACTGTTTAGTAACTGATGTTTGTTGTGCACTGACCGACCAGGGAATGACACTTAACCATAATCTATGAAGACCTTTCTATTTTTAACTTGGTCCTCATTACAAGTAGACACAAGGTTGGGTGGTGGGGGAGGCCGGTTATTTTAAATTTGCACTGTGTAACATCCCCTAGGAACCAAGGAAATCAGTTTGTGCTATGCAAAAGGTATGGTGACTTTCTATCTTACATCCTGAAAAGGTGAAAGGCATTCTCTGAGACCAACTTGGGCCAATGTATGTTAAGGTAACTAAATTGTGTGTATTTTAGATATTCTGTACAATTGGCTCTTGGAATGAGTGAGTGTGGTTTCCTGACCAGTTTTGTGGAATGTGTATGTGCTGGGGGGAGGGGTGTAAGCAGTCTGCTTTAACTCTTCACAGGTCACAAGTACATCAAGTGAAAATTGTCTAAAGAAGCTTAGATGTAGAAAAATATCTGCTCTTCCGATAGTCTTAAAAGGTTTTCTTTTCCTGGGAGAACAAGTTTTTTGTTTTCCCAGGTTTTGCTTTTTTCCTATTCCTATAAAACCAATCCCCTCCCAAAAAAGCAAAAGATACTGGTGGTAGGCACTCCTGGTACACAGGACGGGGTTCAAATCCCTGCGGTGTCTTTTTGCTGAAACTACAATCATACTAGATTCCCCTTGCTTAACAGCATTACAAAAGACATAGTTGTTTAGGCCCTTTTTTACATTTCGTCCACTGACAGCCCACATGAGC